>NC_053394.1:344077892-344183083 GCF_905171765.1 Bufo bufo
GGGAGTACTGAAAATAGACAAGTGAGTTCGCTCTTCTATTTTTGGAAGTCCCACAGCAGTAAATGGAGAGCATACAGCGCACATGCAAACATAGCTCCATTCACTGCCATAGGACTGCCAGAAATAGCCGAGCTAGCGCTTGCCAATTTTCGGAACTCCCATAGTAATGAACGAAGGATGGCCACTGGCTGCACAAACTCGGGTGCTCTCTGTTCACTTCTGGGGCCACTTTCGGTAGATAGGTGCAGGTCTCACCCACTCCTATCTGACATTGATGGCATATCCTAGGGATATGCCATCAGCGTCTGAGATAAGACAAGGATAGTATATCTCAACTGTATTGTATGTCTATGCAGAGAATTGGTGCTTTTGAAATGGAGGAGACCATTGACTTTACACTGTCAAGTCAATGTCATTAGAATATACTGAGTATCAATTACAGTTTTTTTGTTTTATACTACCATTTTGCGCAAACTGCAAAATGTAATTGCATCTTTCTGAATTAACCTTTCTGCTTACATAAAAATAATAACCAAATAAAATTCTACAAAGCAGCACTTCCCATCCAAAAAAATTTGATTTTGTAGAAAATTTGCATCTGTAGGAAAATCCCAGACAATGCATTGACATTCTTGGGTAATAATACACACAACTGCTCTCTGTACTCATAAATAATGGATTGCTTAGTACATTCCCTTAGGATGTATCATCTGAAATGCATTGATGTTATGTAGCAGATAAAACACTTTGATGTTTTAAAAGCGGCAGCATGGCACTTAACACGACGGGCGAGTGTCTGTAAATATCTTCTCTTCTAGTGTAGTTCATTTCATCCGAGAAACAAACCTTCATTAAAAAGACAATGGCTGAAAATGAAGAATATTACCGTGAAGATCAAATCTGAAGATCTGCAGGATAGCCGGTCAGGGTCTAAGTGAACCTTTCCAGAACAATAAAAATCTCTGCTGTTTTGTTCCTATAAAAAATAATTTCACAATAGTAGTATTCCAGCATAACTCCCATCATGTGTATGCAGCCAACATATTCCAGAGTGCTGTACAGAATGTAAGGCTGGCTCCCCTGGGCAGGCATGGGTGCTGGCTAATTCACAATCCTGCTGCACCTTTTTTCTGGCGACTTAGTCCCACTGTCCCTTCTCTGTTCACCCACATCGACACCGTTTGCTGGAACTCTGTGTTCCCTGTTACAGGCTGCAGCCTGTCCTGGTCTTCCTGGCCTTCACGTTTGTTCCTTACGGCACCCATGCACTCCCTGGCTGTTAAAGGGTCAGTGGACGTACGTCCTAAACTTAGACAGCCTATGACTGGCCACCTCTAAGTATTTGCTCATCCCTAGGCGTTCTGTCCTGTGCCCAGTGCTGCGGACAGGGAAGGGGAGGGCTCAATTTTATTGGCAACATAACAATAGAAGCTAGAATGGCGTGGGTAAACGGAGATGTGGCGTCACAGGTCACATATTGCCGGTGGTCACATGGTAAGAGGTGTAATAGATGTTTTGGGTATATATAGTATATACAGCAGTGAACTGATATGGAAGGTAGGTATAAATTACGCCTTGTACCTCACATATCAGTACACTGCTATATATATTATATATCTGTATACACTGCCCCTATTATACCAGCAGGGAGCAGGTAGATTAACTGTTGCATCTGTGCTCCATGCCAGAGTTTACTTCCTGTTGGAGACCTTTACTGTTGTTAGGGCTTGCATGGGTGTGTCTCTCCTCACCTGTGAGGCAGCACGTACACCCCCTCTGTCTTAACATACTATGGCTGGAGTGCAGGAAGCATTTAAAGGCACTTCCTACCCCAGGAAGATGCCTGAGCAACTCATGGTCACTAGCTTGTCTAGTTCCCTGTGTGAAGGTATTTTGGAAAGTTCTGCTTTGCTGTGTACCAGACCTTGCTTTTGGATTTATCGGATTTTGCTTGTTTGCCAACTGCCTCTGACTTCAGACTTCGTTTACGGACCTTGCTGGATTGCTGCCTGCCCTGACCCTGAACTTCCTGAAAACTTACTTCCCCTTGGTGCTTGCATAACGCAATTCTGCTTTTACCAGTAAACGAATCGCAAACAAATTTCATAAGCAGAAATTCGCTCATCTCTAAATATGACTATTTGACACTATTTAGGCACTGAATGGTAGTATTATATTTTACACTATCTGGACATTGTTATTTTTTTGCAATCTGGGTACTAGGTAGTGCTATCTGGGTCTCGTCCAGTATATACCATTTATTTGGGGTTGTGCTCTGGCTCTATGATTCACTATTTATTTGCATAGTTATTGCATGCAATTGTTGAATTTAGTAATGTCTTCGTATTTTGCAATAATTTTATTGGAAATTAGGCAGTGTCATCTTGTCGGGAAGAAAGTTTTAAGTGTGTCTTTGGCCTTATGTGCAGGACAGTCTCCATATTTCCGTCCACAAAAACGAATCTGCAAAGCTCGGATTCCCTCCATGTGCCTTCTGTGTTTTTGGCACTGCTGTCAATAGAAGGGTCTATTCTAGGCATGGGATTCAGCCAGTTCCTTCCAGTTCTCCTGATCCGGTTTTTCAAATTAGAACTGGATCAGAGAACCGTGTTACCATCTGAGTCCCGATTCGGTGCTCTGGCAGTGGCAGGACAGCTGGAGATGTTCACTTACATTGCTTCGTGCGCCACTGATAGTTCAGCTCCTTATTTGGGTGGTATGTGTGTGTAGTGTATATATGGTGTATTTATGTGTATGTGTGTTGCATATATATGGTGCATGTGAGTAGGGAACCTGTTTTAAAAAAAATTAATCCCACCCCTGGACTATTCTCTTCCTCAATACTGACCAAAATAGAACATGTTCTATAATCTGCAGCCAAGCGAACACGCCAGAAATACAAATGTGTGCATGACATCCCTAAGGGATGGGTCAGTGTGCTATATACAATGAATCCAGACAGCACACAACAGAAAATACAATAGTGTGCATGAGACCTTAGATTATATTCACATGTGTAGTCCTCCAGACCTGGGGGTACTACTATTGTTTTTATTTAATTGCTGCATTTATACATGTATTCCAAATGCAATGCTATGTAATGTGATTTGTACCATGTCATTTCATCCAGAAGTAGAGGTAATGGTTGTCAGTGGCTGGTTGTAACAGGGTTAACCTCCCTGTTCCACCCCTCCTGGTAGACTGGGATGGTCCGACTTCTTGCCACGAGGCGGAAGGTCTAGAGTAGTGCAGTCTAGTCTAGAGCAGAGTACAGGGTGGAGAGGGGACGTGGTGGGTCCTGGCCTGAAAGTGGGGGAGTTGGGAAGTAGCCTTGGAACCATGTATGAGAGTCAGGATCTAGATATTTTACTCCTGCCAGAGGTTTTGGAAGTAGCTTGAAGAGCACTCTTTCTCAAGAACCTGCTGAAGAATTGGGAAGTAGCTCGTAGAGCACCAATTCCTAGGAACTGTATCTGAGAGTCAGGATCCTCTCAGGTCTCTGACTCTGCTGCACAACAGTTTATTCGGGCATTGAGGCTGGCCTGCCCACTTGTGTTCTCCCAGCCGGGCAAATCCTCCCACCGGGCCCTTGGATGACACACATGCGACCCATTCTGGCTCCCTTCCTGTCTGACCTCCGCTCCATCGGATACGGGCTGCAGGCTTCCAGTCCCTAGTCCTGCGTCTGCTCTGCATTTCACACTTGCCAATAAGCTTTTAGCAGCGTAAAGACCTGCTGCTGATTGGCCAGTGTATCGCTGGCAAGCAGTATACACAGAGACGCGCACCCGGCGTGGCAGTTCTCGCCGCTCACGTCCTGCCTGCCATCAGTTCAACTTCAGTCTTCAACTCTTCAAGTCATCCACTAGTGAGTGAGTGCAGCCCCCCCCAGCAGACTTCATAAAAAGTTAATATATGTTTGGTTGGATATGGGGGTATTATTCTTGATGGGGGGGAGGGCAGCAGCAAGCAGTGGGGTTTGGGGGGAGCCCTGTGCTCATAGAGGACTCAGTCACCTTGCAGGGGGGAATATGATTGGTGGCATCAGCAGCAAGGAGTTAAAGGGGTTATCCAACACTTGAAAATAATATACGGGAGGTTGCATCAACTGTTTCATTCTCTGCAGTTTTGCCTGTGCATAACCTTCAGCATGACAGGAAGACGCGCATTAAGGAATTCAATGTATGGCTTGGTGAATGGTGTCTGAACCAAGGGTTTGGCTTTGTGTCTCATGTTAGCTCTCGTTTGAATGGAAAGAACTGTACAAGAAAGATGGTTTGCATCTTTCGTTCAAGGGAACGAATGTCCTCAGTGAACAGTTCAAAAGTATTTGCTAAAGAGCATTTAAACTAGGAAAGGGGGGCAAAAGGGTGATAATCCAGCAGTCCGACTGCCCCCCGGATCAATGCTAGAAGATGCCAGTAGCACATAGGTTAAGAAATGACAAACTCAGAGTCTTGTCTACAAATGCTCGCAGTTTTGGGAATAAGATAAATGAACTTGAGTCTATAATGGCATCTGAGAATATAGATTTAGTGGCTGTTACTGAGACATGGTCCAATGGGAGTAATGACTGGGATATAACAATACCAGGGTTCTCTCTATATAGGAAAGACAGATAAGGCAAGAAAGGGGGAGGGGTGGCCCTCTATGTGAAAGATAGCATAAAATCTCATTTAATACAAGTTAGCGAGACCAATTTAGAGTCAGTTTGGGTTACCTTGCAACTTGATAATCATAAGGTAACTCGTGTAGGTGTGATATATAGACCACCTAGCCAAGTCAAAAAATTATATGATCTACTAGTTGAGGAAATAGCTAAAATGACATTGAAAGGGGAAGTTATAATTATGTGAGACTTTAATCTTCCTGGTGTAAACTGGAAAACCAAAATAGCTAGTTCTGCCAGGAGTACAGATATTCTAAATTCCCTACTGGGATTATCTCTACAGCAAGTAGTTGAGGAGCCAACCCAGAAGGAGGCCATTTTAGATTTAGTATTCACAAATGGGAATTTGGTATCTGATATTACTGTAGGGGAAACCTTGGGATCTAGTGATCAAGTGCAGTGACTGAGTCACACCACACGAAAACAAAAGTTTTAGATTTTAGCAAAACTGACTTTTCTAAAATTAGATTAGTGGTATACGAGTCCCTATCAGATTGGAACAGTTTCAAAAGAGTCCAGGAGAAATGGGACTACTTAAAAGTGGCACTATTAAAGGCAACAGATAATTGCATTAGGCTTGTCAGTAAAAGCAAAAAAAGGAAGAGACCACTCTGACCACTCTGGTACTCAACAGAAGTGGCCAAAATTATTAAAAACAAAAAGATAGCATTTAGTAATTATAAAAAAAGAAAAAAACGAGGATGACAGGCAAATTTATAAAATTAGGCAGAGAGAGGCCAAACAAGTTATAAGAGCTTCTAAAGCACAGGCAGAAGAGAAATTAGCTCAGTCAGTGAAAAAAGGCGATAAGACATTCTTCAGATACATAAATGAAAAAGGAAACTAAAACAAGGAATTAACAAATTAAAAACAAAAGAAGGAAGGTATATGGAAGAAGATAAAGAACTAGCTGACTGCCTCAATGAATACTTCTGTTCAGTTTTTACAAAGGAAAATTAAGGAAAAGGACCTAAGTTAGGAAGGAAGACTAATGAATCTTTGGATGCATGTGTCTTTACAGAGGAAGAGGTTCTAAGTCAGCTGTCTAAAATTAATACAAATAAGTCACAGGGGCCTGATGGGATACACCCAAAGCTATTAAAAGAGCTTAGCTGTGAACTAGCAAAACCATTAACAGATTTATTGAACCAATCACTGGTAACAGGAGTCGTCCCAGAAGATTGGAAATTAGCAAACGTTGTGCCCATTCACAAGAAAGGTAGTAGGGAGGAATCGGGCAACTATAGGCCAGTAAGCCTGACATCAATAGTGGGGAAATTAATGGAAACCATACTTAAGGAGAGGATTGTGGAACATCTAAAATTCCATGTATTGAAAGATGAAAAACAGCATGGGTTTACTTCAGGGAGATCATGTCAAACTAATTTTATTGATTTTTTTGATTGGGTGACTAAAATAATAGATGTCGGAGGTGCAGTAGACATCGCTTATCTAGACTTTAGTAAGGCTTTGATTTTGTCCCACATAGAAGACTTATCAATAAATTGCAGTCTTTGTGCTTGGACTCCCATATTGTTGAATGGATTAGGCAGTGGCTGAGGGACAGACAACAGAGGGTTGTAGTCAATGGAGTATATTCAGACCATGGTCTTGTTACCAGTGGTGTGCCTCAGGGATCTGTTCTGGTACCCATATTGTTTAATATCTTTATCAGCAAAATTGCAGAAGGCCTCGATGGTAAGGTGTGTCTTTTTGCTGATGACACAAAGATTTGTAACAGGGTTGATGTTCCTGGAGGGATACACCAAATGGAAAAGGATTTAGGAAAACTAGAGGAATTGTCAAAAATCTGGCAACTAAAATGTAATGTTGATAAGTGCAAGATAATGCACCTGGGGCGTAAAAACCCAAGAGCAGAATATAAAATCAGTGATACAGTCCTAACCTCAGTATCTGAGGAAAGGGATTTAGGGGTCATTATTTCAGAAGACTTAAAGGTAGGCAGACAATGTCATAGAGCAGCAGGAATTCTAGCAGAATGCTTGGGTGTATAGGGAGAGGCATTACCAGTAGAAAGAGGGAGGTGCTCATGCCGCTCTACAGAGCACTAGTGAGACCTCATTTGGATTATTGTGCGCAATACTGGAGACCATATCTCCAGAAGGATATTGATACTTTGGAGAGAGTTCAGAGAAGAGCTACTAAACTGGTACATGGATTGCAGGATAAAACTTACCAGGAAAGAATAAAGGACCTTAACATGTATAGCTTGGAAGAAAGACGAGACAGAGGGGATATGATAGAAACTTTTAAATACATAAAGGGAATCAACAAGGTAAAAGAGGTTTAAAAGTAATATCAGGAAGTATTACTTTACTGAGAGAGTAGTGGATGCATGGAATAGCCTTCCTGCAGAAGTGGTAGCTGCAAATACAGTGAAGGAGTTTAAGCATGCATGGGATAGGCATAAGGCCATCCTTCGTATAAGATAGGGCCGAGGGCTATTCATAGTATTCAGGATATTGGGCAGACTAGATGGGCCAAATGGTTCTTATCTGCCGACACATTCTATGTATCTATGTTTCTATAATGCCCCCCAAAATGTCCGGGCACAGCCGCCACTGCCTCCGTCATGCAGATGAAAATATCCAGCGACATGGGGGGCAGTCAATAGCAGGCCACGATGGCAACGAGCCTCCCTAGCATCGCGAGTGATGCTAGGGAGGTTCATTTTCAACGCGGCCTGCTATTCCCTGCACCCCCCCCATTGGGCATAAGTATTCTCTGTATGCGATGCCTGGGAATTTTGGGGGGGATAATAGGGGTTAGATAGCCCCTTTAGGATGTGGGGGATGGGCTATGTCAGGCTTTAGCACAGTGGACACAGGCAGGAGGAGCGATATGTATGTGTGCTCCTGCCCTGCACTCGTTCAGCTGTACTCGCATACATATTGCGCCCTGTGTCCACTATCCTGTGCCCACTCTGCTAAAGCCTGACATAGGCAGAAAAGGAAAAGAAGGAAGCTCAGAGTACCAAAAATGATAATAAAATTAGTATTTTATTAAATCAAGAACATGATAAAAAGACACATATACAGTTGATGCCAAAGACAGGGAGGGGGGAACAGGGAAAGGAGAAAACAAGCGCCACCCTGGATGAACACACAGGTCACAAAATACATAAATAATAATAGTAGAATCATGAAAGAAAAATACATAAGGTACAATGACCAGCTCATGAACCAGATACAAAATATATATATAAATAATGGTATGATGTAAGATAAAGATCAATGAGAGGACCAACCACGGCAGTAGTGCATAGTGTGCTGACCAAGGTGATAATACAAGAATAGTATGAAGCCAGCAAAGCAATGAAAAAGCCAAGTGAGAAATCTCAACATCGGCGGCACAAAGCCGTGGGAGGAAGACAATGACCTAGTACTTACCTAAAAATGAACCTAGTGTGGACACAGAGAACCAGGATGGCGCTACCCCAACGTGCGTTTCGGCGTGCCTTCGTCAGGGGGTAACGCCATCACTGTGAACCAGATATTTAAAGTCTCCTTAAATCAATAAGAGAGCAGCACTTACTCGTCCCCAGGTGTGTTTGCTGGCCGGCGCGCGTAAATCAAGCACTGACACGTCCGGCAGTCCCTCGGCCGGCGTCCCGTCGACAAGCCCACATCACATGACAAAGTCACCTGATCGGGCGGCATGACGTAAGGACGCTCGGGCGTGAGGCGCCGGAGGCGGTGCCGAATGACGCGCGCACACATCACAGAAGGGGAGGAGGAGCAGAACGGTAATATGACAGAATCTGATTCCCGGCAATGAGGTGCATACTTTCCATGGGAAGCGGAATAATACATGCAGCACCTCAACAAATATATCCATACTGTAAGAGCCAACCTTCCACTTTTCATATGATATCAGATTTTTATAATAGCTCAACATATAAATACAGACTTTTACAAAGTATGCAAATAGGCAGTGAATCCATGATTAAATATAAGCATGATTGAAGTAAAGAACAAATCATGATTAAAACAGAGAATAATAATAAGATTAATTGGAATAAAAACATAATTAAGGTAAACACAGAAACGCACCATGATTGGAAATAATACTAAATCCAAATCATGATCGTAACAATTAGTGATGGTTCCATACAGTACCAGACCGCATGATATACATACTGGGACATAATATACCCTAAATATGGTGCAATCATACATAAAAAGTGCAGGTGTGCATACATATAAATATAAATATATTTCCATTTCCAAGTTGATCAAGCCTCCCCTGATCGTACATATTAACCAATGTATCGATAGGTCCATGATTATAATAAAACAAGAGAGGACATATGAAAATGCAGCAAAAAAATTGGTGAATAAATAATAATACAAAAATATGTAAGTGAATGAAAATGTGTGTAATGTGAACAACGCTGAATAAAAGTCAGTAATTTATAATTGGCATGGCCAATGGTAATAGACACTATTGCATTACACAAAGTGCAAATAGTGAACAAAAAGTGATGGAAGTCGCGGGACGTGAATATCATAATGACAAATACAAATATACACAATTGATACACAAGAATGTGTGTTAGTGTTCCTAATAAAAGTGAACATCATAAAACAATAAGTATGGTATACAGTATAGTGAAAAAAAGGTGAAGTGAACAGAATAATAAAAAATGAAAAATAATAATGCATGAAAAATAATGATGAAAAGAATAAAGGATAATACCTGATAAAAAATATATATGATGCTAATAAAAGGAAAATGGTGATGATTAGTAATATGTCGGGCACACTATAACAGTGTGTCACCAGAGATGGTAACAATATAATATCACAAAAGTCTGTCAGTACATTTGATAGCAGCATGGCAGAGCCTTCAATAGTAAAAAACAGCCGGGAAAGAGAGGTCCAATACTATCACGTATAAGAAGAATGATGTCCTGCGAAAGAATCCTAAAGTGCTGAAAAAGGGAGACAAAATTGCAGAAAGTCAATAAAAATTGTAAAATAATGAACACACATGCTGTTAAAAGAAATGATGGGATCCACAGTTGTGGGCCCAGCGGTTACAAAAAAGCAGAGAATCCCAGATTATCGTTAAGGCCCCTGGGACGTAAAGTCCCCAGGGTCCAAATCCAGCGGCTCTCACGTTGAGCCAGCCTCTTGGATACATTTCCCGCACGTAAGTCCACCTGGATACAATCAATCCCCTTCACCCTAAGGAGCTTCGGGTTACATGAATGGAACTCCTTGAAGTGCCTGCCAATAGGTTTGAAAACCTCAGTTTCCTTCAATTCCTGTGCATTCAAGATATCCCTCACGTGCTCCCTCACACGGACCCTTAGCTCTCGTGTTGTAAGACCTACATAGATCTTAGGGCAAGGGCACTGGGCATAGTATACCACTTGTGTGCTGGAGCACGTGAGGGATTGATTGATCTTAAACGTCCTAGTACCCGCAGAATCCACAAAATCAAAAGCACGCTCCATA
This sequence comes from Bufo bufo, assembly GCF_905171765.1. Classification (NCBI taxonomy): domain Eukaryota; kingdom Metazoa; phylum Chordata; class Amphibia; order Anura; family Bufonidae; genus Bufo; species Bufo bufo. The sequence goes on from NC_053394.1 coordinate 344,088,045, forward strand.
TTGGGACATGCGGCACATCTGCCGCATGGTCTGAAACCAGTCTTGGGACCACCTTGTCCCGGAAACAATGGAGAAGAGGCTGGTTGAAGGTAGCCTCTGACCAGATTATCTCGCAGGGTGTTGGCCCTACGCGCTGTGACCAAAGGTCGTGGTGGTAGAAGTTTTTCCAAGACTGGATCAGTCAATAGAATGGACCAATGTGAGGCCAAACAGTTCCTCATCTCATCCCAATAGGAGTGGTACTTGCTTATGAATCTGATCTTATTATCGGATACCCTGTCTTCCTTGGTCTGTAAGAGTTGAGTCTGTCCCTTTTGAGTCTGTGCCTTTTTGATAGAACGGTGACTATAGCCTCTCCTGAGGAAACGATCCCTCAGGTCACTGGCTTGTTTTTCAAAAGTCGCATCGTCGGAACATATCCGGCGAATGTGTAGAAATTGGCCGATGGTAATTGCAGAGATGGTATTCTTAGGATGTAGAGAGGTTGCATGCAGGTAGGCATTGACGGCTGTCTCCTTGCGGAAAACATCAGTTCTAAGGTGTCCACCACTATCCCTGAATATAGACACATCCAGAAAATCCACCCTATATCGGTGATGTGTATAGGTTAGTTTTATGTTTCTGGAATTGGTGTTGAGTAATTTGAAAAAACCATGAAGTTGTTCCTCCGTTCCCTGCCAGATCATAAAGACGTCGTCTATGTACCGCGCCCATAAAATGGCGCGGTCCATGACGACGTGTCCATCTGACAGGAATAGGTCCCTTTCCCACAGCCCCAGGAACAGGTTGGCATATGCGGGCGCGCAAGCCGCCCCCATTGCTGTCCCCTGGAGCTGCAGGAAAAAGGACCTGTTGAAGGAGAAAAAATTCCTTGTGAGTACAAATTTCAAAAGTTGTAATAGAAATGTGGAAAAATCCCTAGGTAGGTTGCTGGTGGAGAGAAAAAACTCTACTGCCCTCAACCCATCCACATGTTGAATACTAGTGTAGAGGGATTCCACATCACATGTTACCATGATGTTGTCATCGTCAAGGATAATTCCCTGTATCCTCTTCAAGAAATCAGAGGTATCCCTCACGTAAGATGGTAACGTTTCCACAAGGGGTTTAAGATGGAAATCCAATAGTTTACAAACACTTTCCACCATGCCATTGCACCCAGAAATAATGGGCCTACCTGGAGGTACAGATGTATTCTTATGAACCTTAGGTAGAAGGTACAAAGTAGGGATAGATGGCTCCTGGATGATTAAGGCTTCATACAATTGTTTGGAGATGATGTTCTTCTCCAAACCAATATCCAGGATTTTCATCAGTTCACCTCTAAATGAAATGGAGGGGTTAAAAGTTAATTTCTGGTAGCAAATTGGATCGTTAAGCTGTCGATATGCTTCTGCTAGGTACATACTCCTGGGCCAGACCACCAAATTTCCCCCCTTGTCAGCCGGTTTATAGATCATATCTTTGATGTCTTTGATTCTGTCAAGACTAAGCCATAGCTTTATTGGCAAATGGGGGTGTGGCAGGGGAGGAGCCAGGACAGGAGGTGGGATGGGCCAGGGGTGGGTAGTGGGCATGGTTGTGGGCCCCAATTCAGATTCTTGCTATGGGGCCCAGTGATTTCTATGTACGCCCCTGGCCACTACCACTCTCATCCTCTTTACCAGCTCGCTGGACATGTGCCAGAGTAAGTGCAGAAAATTTGGTGACTAAAATCAGTTCCATTAATCTAAATGGGGTGGTTTTGGTGGCAAACACATGAATTTGTGTGTTCAACTGAACAGGACAGTTGCAAATATGTCTGCAAGATATCTACAGAATTATCAGATGTTTCCACAATGAGACTAATAGTGATGTAGAGGAGCATGTGTTTTTCTGTTTATTCATATGGTATGGAATTATATCATGGGACAGCTCAGACTTTATCCAGATAAAGCCTCATGGATATGGTCTGCATCAAATCCGTATTTTTTACGGGTGTGGACCTATTCATTTCAATGGGGCTGCAAAAAATGTCCATTCCGCTGTCGCACAAAATATATAGGCATTGTTAACCTAAGGAGGGACACGCGTCTTGGGAAAATTGGGTGTGCACATGGCTGGCATGCTTGTTTTGCGGATCCGTGATTTGCAGACGGTCGGGGCCTAATTCAGGATACATATATATGGTTCAATTAAGGTGGAGTCGGAGACGGAACACTAGAACTGATCAGTATGCTGCCATTCCTCCTCTTTTAGAGTAAGCACTGATGTACTTATGAAGGTATTTGATATTTAACTTGGCAACAAGCTGTGTTTGATAAAGCCCTACATGCAAGACGCTCATCATGCCTTAACTCGAGCTCATTCTGAAAGGTTCCCATAGTTACAGAAGTATTTTATACATTTTACCTATCACAATTTTATCATCTGAATACTACTTAAGACCTTTCCTACATTTAAAAGTTAACCTTTATTAGATATGTATTAAAATACAAAAACAAAACAACCCCTCAAAAAATAACCCAAAACTCCACAACACGTGTCTGTCTACAGATCTCTTAGTCAATATGAAATTACAGTCTTGGCGTGGGGACCTATAAAGGTCCTTTGAAATTACGGTTCGTGGACTCATTCACGTTTCCAAGACAGGTTCATTAAAACTAGATTCTCGCCATATATGATGTATAGGACCAGCACGTATGATTCTCTTTTGAAGGCAGAGGATCCATGTATGTATAAATCTCTTCAAAGGGAGGAACCAAGAGGCATACCTGTCCCTGCACGGTCCCTCATCTACCCCTACCTGCAGGCAGAGCACCCGCCCCGATAAGGGCGACCCCACCTCTCGGTGGCTAAGCCCTTCTCTGATCACTATTGATGCCATGTCTAAGTAGCCTTTGGTCCCAAATGGTCGATGAATACTAAAACTTGACAGACAAACAATCCAACAGATCATAAAAAAGACTTTGATGAGTCTCAAAAAAAGAAAAAAAAGGGAAGGTGCTTTTAAGATACTCCTTGTTCAGTATGTCTCAGGCCTTGAGGTAAGGATCCTGAGGTGAGGCCAGCTAACAATTGTTAATAGTCCAAGCATCCCTCTTTCTTAGAATACGTCCCACAATTCAGAGAAGAGAGAAAGTATGCCCATGCACGTCCCTTCTTTGATCCATTCCAGATCATACGATGACAAATCAGGACTAGAACAAACAGTCACTCATAGACAATTCAGATATCTCTCTTCAAATACGTCCAGACGCAGCGTTTCCCCAGCAAAATACTGGTTCCTCAGGGGACAAAGATAAGTATATGCTGATTCTCAATACCTCTGTTGTAGATAAGGTAATCCACACAGACTGAAGTCTTCAGGTGAGGGTCTTCTGGGAGACCTGAGCACAGATGCAGGTGCTTATATAGTAGGCATCTCCTAGATTTATATCAAGCTAACAGCTCAAGAGGAGTTTCCTTTTTGCTGCAGCTTCAGTTATCTCACCCAGCTAAACTGAAAAACCGGGTGAGATACACACCCCCAGCATACCTCTACCGTGCACTTTACCACAATATATGTAATAAATACTTTATATTTTCAGGTGTGGCGATACCAGTGAAATTTTATCTAATTTTGGGTTTATTTTTATTTGTAAAACAGGAAAAGGGGATGATTATAGTTTTTATTTTTATTTTTAAAATACCTTTAAAACCTTTTTATTGTCAGTTCCCCTAGGAAACTTAAATATGTGATCATTAGATCACTTATACTGTAGGTTGCAATAGTTTACCACTGCAACCTATGGTAAAATGACTATGTTTCTATTCCTACGGAAGCCTGGTCCCGGTAAATGATCCCTCAGATGTCGTGGTTGTAATTGACCACAGGAACTGAGATGTTAAATGTCCATGATCGAAGTTGTCTCCAATCATGGGCACTGCAGGCAGATGTCTGCTGTATGATCAGTCACTAGCCAGCTATTGTATCCACTCAGTGCCCAAATGAATGCCATGTGTAAATCCATGACATCCTACGTACATGCACAGTGGATCTTGCCAGGGGGTTAAAGGTTTTCTGCCAGCAGGCAGACCCTGTCTATTTGCCTGATCAGAGAGTCCTCCAGAAGAGGCACTGAATGGTTGCCATATGATATGATATTTCCCCTGCAGTGGCCAGTATAGAAGAAACGAGAGGTCACATCATCCGCTGGCAAAATCAGCTGTTTGTGAGGGATCTCTAGGGATGGATTTGAAGCCATCAGCTTTCCATGATGACACAATCTCTTTATTATATGCATAGTCATTATTAGTTTGTTTACGTAAAATATTATTAACCCCTTAGTGACCACCAATACTCTTACTGTGCTGCCAATAAAAAAAATATTGGATATATTATTTGGATTTATTATTATACTTGACCAAAGGAATGCTGAAACTATCATTCTGAGCATGTGTTTACAAATGAAAATGGTGGGCAATGAGAAAAAATAACTATTGAATGGGCTTTGGCTGCCCCGAATAAACAATGCAATAGTGTATTAATGTAACGCCCCACAGTGGCATTACCACTCCTACGCCCTGCTTCTATCTGTGTATGCTAATATCATGTCATCTATGCATTTATTTCAGGTCCTATACACTGTGCATTTCTAATGTTTGTAACTGTTATGTTCAAATGTAATGTGTCTGGTTCACCAGCAGGTGGCAGCAAACACGGCAGAGCTACAGTTAGGTCGAATGGAGCTTTCCATTCCATTATAACTCCCCTCTGTGGAGGAGTGGGCGAGTCCCACTTCCTACAGGAAGAGTGGGGATCAGTTTTAGTTAGTCTAGCTTACTCCCTGCTAGGGCAAGGAGGGTGTGCTGGGCACGTCTCTGCTGGACGTACCCAAACCAAGCCAGCCAGAGCACCTTCAGCTATGCTTGATGTGGAGTCCACAGCTTAGAGCCTCAGGAGCCAGGAGGAGAGTTCCCTGGCATCATTAAGAGACAGACTACAAAGGGAGAAGTTGCAGCACAAAAGAAGAAGCAGAGTCATACAGTCAGCCTGTTAGTACAGCAGAGCCAGAGAGCAACAGATGTAGCAGAGTTGAGTTTTCCTGCCTGAGTTTTAATGCCAAAGCCTGCTGGGACCAAGACAAAGTTGGAAGATTGTGTGGGATGAAATTTTACCAAAGTAAAGCTGCTTTTCAACTGCATTTTAAGGTCTGGACTCACATTATTCATTTATCCCTCAGTTATTCCCCCTATTTTTTTGCTTTGGAGCCAAAGCCTGGGGTCCAACCATATCCAGGTAGGGGCATCGTGACATTCACTTGCACTAGAAGTGACATTTTAGGCCACCCTATCCCTATACCACTTGGCCATTCCTACACCTGGGTACCGCCACCATTACAAAAGGGGCCCTTCGGAATTGGTGTTCGCTGCACTTATTTCTTCAGAAATAGGAAATAAGATAAAAAATATCAGCACTCTGTTGGGCGATATCTCTGAATACTATATTTTAGAGATTATGAAGAAACAGTAAGGTTTACCTGGTTGAGTTGTGCTTAGCATTTCAACCCCTCTTTGGGATCTACCTCTGGCAAGACCCCAACGGAAGACCCCAGAGAAGGATTCAAACTCATTACATAGCTGTTTGAATAAAAATCTCTAAAATCATCTGTGGATGTACTTCATCCATTTCGACAGCAATGCCTGAGGACACAGGATTACATTATTGTGGTTTTCTCCTCATGTTAAAGGGGTTTTCTGGCTGTTTAATATTGATGACCTATCCTCAGAATAGGTCATCAACATCAGATAGGTGGTGGTCCGACACCTGGCACCCCCAACAATCTTTTTAAGGTGGCCTGGATGCTTCGTGAGCTCCTTGGCCTCCTCGTAGCTTACTGTCCATTGGATAGCAGCTGTGCCTGGTATTGTTGTTCAGCCCCATTCTCTTGGGACTGAACTATTCTTAGGGCATGTGGCAGATGAATGTGACTGATGGGACTGGAGCGGCACAACCTCTTCAAACAGCTGATCTGTGGGAGTGCCAGTAGTCAGAGCCCAGCAGATCTGACATTGATGACCTACCTCGAGGATGGGACATCAATATCTAAATATCTGACAACCCCCTTAAAGCAAAAATGAGGCTTGATCAAAATGCATTTCAGATGTAAGAGAATAAAATAGTCATTGAAGAGTTAATGAAGCAAATTTTTAATTATAATGTCTCTCTGGCATAGCAGTTTCTATGGGCCAGCCTAATAGTCAAATCATAAGTCTGAAGCATGCAAAATGGTTAATGCCATGTAATGAATAGCTGTAATTAGGAGTTTTTATAGGCTCTGGGGCAGGGTTTATTTTTTTGGCTAGCTTAACAAATGGACACAATAGAAACATTCTGCCATCTCTCAGAAATCAGGTAATGTATTTGCACATGCGAACTATCCAAATCTGGAAACTTTATTAAAACCTATTATAAAGTATATCTTTAGAGAACCCTGTAAGAACTTGTGGCCTGCTTCCTCTTTTATCAATTGTCTTTTTATTGACGATTTTTCCAAGAATAAACATGTACATACAAAAAAGCATGACTTTGGAGTACATTATTCATGGTACAAAGGTATAACTAAGGGCATTGAGCAAAAAAATAGCATACGTCACATTTTTATGTATATAGATCTTTACAGTGAATAAGTCTGAGAAAATACATATGCAATAGTCATGAATGAGCAGTACTGTAATAAGAGCCCATAGGTTACTAAAATAACAAAGTATCTATTTCCGCGTTAACTGTGTAGAGTTATACAAAATTTACTGTAAGAAAGATTCGGACACACAAAGGGGAGTGACAAGACTTGACACATTAGGGTTAGGATGGGTGGGGTAGGGTGGAAACTCAATCAGTTTGAGACATCAAACACCATGTCCCATTGCTTCCAAACTCGGTCAAATTTATCCACCGAGGCAAGCAATGTAGCCGACATATGTTCGAGGTGTCTGACTTCTAATATACTATTTATGAGTTCAGCCCGTGACGGGCAATCTGTCCTTTTCCAAAATCTTCCCAGCAAACGCCTAGCCGCAGTCAAAATGTATAACATTAACTTCAATAGGTGTTTCTTCAAAGGTATATGTGGGATATTCAGCAAATATATGTAAGGGTCTACAGGGAGTGCAGAATTATTAGGCAAATGAGTATTTTGACCACATCATCCTCTTTATGCATGTTGTCTTACTCCAAGCTGTATAGGCTCGAAAGCCTACTACCAATTAAGCATATTAGGTGATGTGCATCTCTGTAATGAGAAGGGGTGTGGTCTAATGACATCAACACCCTATATTAGGTGTGCATAATTATTAGGCAACTTCCTTTCCTTTGGCAAAATGGGTCAAAAGAAGGACTTGACAGGCTCAGAAAAGTCAAAAATAGTGAGATATCTTGCAGAGGGATGCAGCACTCTTAAAATTGCAAAGCTTCTGAAGCGTGATCATCGAACAATCAAGCGTTTCATTCAAAATAGTCAACAGGGTCGCAAGAAGCGTGTGGAAAAACCAAGGCGCAAAATAACTGCCCATGAACTGAGAAAAGTCAAGCGTGCAGCTGCCAAGATGCCACTTGCCACCAGTTTGGCCATATTTCAGAGCTGCAACATCACTGGAGTGCCCAAAAGCACAAGGTGTGCAATACTCAGAGACATGGCCAAGGTAAGAAAGGCTGAAAGACGACCACCACTGAACAAGACACACAAGCTGAAACGTCAAGACTGGGCCAAGAAATATCTCAAGACTGATTTTTCTAAGGTTTTATGGACTGATGAAATGAGAGTGAGTCTTGATGGGCCAGATGGATGGGCCCGTGGCTGGATTGGTAAAGGGCAGAGAGCTCCAGTCCGACTCAGACGCCAGCAAGGTGGAGGTGGAGTACTGGTTTGGGCTGGTATCATCAAAGATGAGCTCGTGGGGCCTTTTCGGGTTGAGGATGGAGTCAAGCTCAACTCCCAGTCCTACTGCCAGTTTCTGGAAGACACCTTCTTCAAGCAGTGGTACAGGAAGAAGTCTGCATCCTTCAAGAAAAACATGATTTTCATGCAGGACAATGCTCCATCACACGCGTCCAAGTACTCCACAGAGTGGCTGGCAAGAAAGGGTATAAAAGAAGAAAATCTAATGACATGGCCTCCTTGTTCACCTGATCTGAACCCCATTGAGAACCTGTGGTCCATCATCAAATGTGAGATTTACAAGGAGGGAAAACAGTACACCTCTCTGAACAGTGTCTGGGAGGCTGTGGTTGCTGCTGCACGCAATGTTGATGGTGAACAGATCAAAACACTGACAGAATCCATAGATGGCAGGCTTTTGAGTGTCCTTGCAAAGAAAGGTGGCTATATTGGTCACTGATTTGTTTTTGTTTTGTTTTTGAATGTCAGAAATGTATATTTGTGAATGTTGAGATGTTATATTGGTTTCACTGGTAAAAATAAATAATTGAAATGGGTATATATTTGTTTTTTGTTAAGTTGCCTAATAATTATGCACAGTAATAGTCACCTGCACACACAGATATCCCCCTAAAATAGCTAAAACTAAAAACAAACTAAAAACTACTTCCGGACTTCCGGTTCCAGCGCGCACATGTGAGGACGTGAGGTGGAGGAGCTCCGCATACCCTGCTACATATCGGGGGGTTATCGGGATCGGAAGCAAGATCGGTGTCTCTAAATGTGAGTTGGGAGACACATGGACAAATACCTAATACGTACCGGCCCCCTGCAGACGAACTCTCCACTTCCGAAGCGGCACTCAGCGCAGCCGCGACTTGACAAGATGGCGGAGGGTAAGCGGAGAAATACCCGCTCCTCCTCACAGCCCCCTTTGCTATCTGAGGCAGACAACTCTGGGGGAGAAACACCTCCACACTCGCAGCAGATGCTGCAGCTTCAGGAATTAGAGCTCCCCAGTAAAGAGATAGCGATGGCGGTGGCGCAGATACTGGCTCCAGACATTAAGGCCACGCTGGAATCTACTATTGCGGGGACAATGAAGCAACTGCAGCAAGACATTGCGCAGAATTCATCCCATATACGGGAACTGGAACAAAGAACAGGAGTGCTGGAAGATGAATTAAATAGAACCCAGACACAAGTTAGAGAAATAGTACGCATTAACCAGGCTCTGCAAGACAAAGTAGAAGACCTGGAGAACCGCTCTAGGAGAAGCAATATTCGTATTATAGGTCTCCCTGAGGACATTCCAACACATCAATTGGCGCGATTTTGCTCCTCAGAACTTCCTAGGGCGATGGGCTTTGAAATGCCACTCACGGTTGAAAGAGCTCATAGAATAGGCCCCCCCAGAGAACCGCGCCTTGAGGGCCAAGCTTCCAGACCGAGACCTGTTATAGCCAAGTTTCTTAATTATGCAGATAAGGAAGCTATTTTGCTGAAATACCGACGCCTGAATCAACCCCTTAGGGTAAGGGAAAGCAAGCTTTTATTGTTTGGCGACTATTCGATGGAGGTTGCTAAAAGAAGGAGAGCCTTTTCTCAGATTTGCACACAGCTAGTGCAGAAGAAAATCCGCTTTGCACTAGTTTATCCGGCTGTCCTTCGTGTTTTCAAGCAGAATGGAGAGACAGACACGTTTTTATCACCTAGGGAAGCGACAGAGGCCTTAGAATGTGGCGACTCCTCTGAAAGTCCGAGATCAAGCTCAGTGTCTAGAGGACGTTCTTCTCCCAGAGGAGGCCGGTCAAGCGGCCATTTGGATCCCAGGCCCTGTGATGCTTATCCACGTGGGTCTGGAGAAGTTGCCAGCCGAGTATCTAGTCAGGACTGGGACTGATCTCTGCAGCGTAAAATGGCAAAAATTGAAAGTTGCGTTCATGAAACTTATCTGATGCCAATTTTATTGATGGTAATATGATGTTTAACTCTATAGTGACACTGTGGGGAAGTTTAATGATAGTTCTTTAAGCAGGATAGGAAAGGGTAGATAAGCAGAAGTGGAGAGAAACCTGTGCTGAATATCCATGGGTAATGGAGAGATTAGCAAGATGCGTATATGTTGGTGGGAATCTGGCGAGACAGAGTCCGCATGTACTCGCCAGTTCAGTGCGAAAAAAGAGTCTAAAGTGTCCTTTGGCGGATTGTTGAAGTCTTTATATGTAAAGCAATATGTTATTGTTATTGTTAATAGGTTGGGGGAAATGTTTTTTGCCATTTATATAGTCATGCTCCATGGAAGTTTAACACAAGCTGCATTTGAGGTTCCTGTCTGGGGGAGGCCTCCTCCGGGTGCCGCTCTCTATATATCTACAGTCATGTGAAAAAATTAGGACACCCTTTGAAAGCATGTGGTTTTTTGTAACATTTTTAATAAATGGTTATTTCATCTCCGTTTCAACAATACAGAGAGATTAAAGTAATCCGACTAAACAAAGAAAACTGAAGAAAAGTCTTTTCAAGATCTTCTGTAAATGTCATTCTACAAAAATGCCTATTCTAACTGAGGAAAAAGATAGGACACCCTTGCCCCTAATAGCGAGTGTTACCTCTTTTGGCTGAAATAACTGCAGTGAGACGGTTCTTGTAGCCATCTACCAGTCTTCGACATCGGTCTGAGGAAATTTTACCCCACTCCTCAATGCAGAACTTTTTCAGCTGTGAGATGTTTGAGGGGTTTCTTGCACGTACAGCCCTTTTCAAGTCACCCCACAGCATCTCAATGGGATTCAAATCTGGACTTTGACTTGGCCATTCCAGGACTCTCCATTTCTTCTTTTTCAGCCAATCTTTGGTTGATTTACTAGTATGTTTTGGGTCATTGTCATGTTGCATGGTCCAGTTCCGCTTCAGCTTTAATTTTCTAACTGATGGTCTCACATGTTCTTCAAGCACCTTCTGATACACAGTAGAATTCATCGTGGATTCTATGATGGTGAGCTGACCAGGTCCTGCTGCAGCAAAGCAGCCCCAAACCATGACACTTCCACCTCCATGCTTCACAGTTGGTATGAGGTTCTTTTCTTGGAATGCTGTGTTTGGTTTACGCCAAACATGTCCTCTGCTGTTGTGTCCAAATAATTCAATTTTGGACTCATCTGTCCAAAGAACATTATTCCAGAAGTCCTGGTCTTTGTCAACTTTATCTCTGGCAAATGTCAGTCTGGCCTCGATGTTTCTCTTGGAAAGCAAAGGTTTCCTCCTTGCACACCTCCCATGCAAGTTAAACTTGTACAGTCTCTTTCTGATTGTAGAGGCATGTACTTCTACATCAACAGTAGCCAGAGCCTGCTGTAGTTCTCGAGATGACACTTTAGGGGTTTTGGAGACCTCTTTTTGCATCTTGCGGTCTGCTCTTGGGGTGAACTTGCTGGGGCGACCAGTCCTGGGCATGTTGGCAGTTGTTTTGAAAGCCCTCCACTTGTAGACTATCTTCCGGACAGTGGAATGGCTGATTTCAAAATCTTTTGAGATCTTTTTAAATCCCTTCCCAGACTCATAGGCTGCTACAATCTTTTTTCTGAAGTCCTCTGACAGCTCTTTTGCTCTCACCATGGTGCTCACTCTCACTTCAACAGTCAGGAGCACACCAAACTAAATGTCTGAGGTTTAAATAGGGCAAGCCTCATTCAACATGCAGAGTAACGATCTACTAATTATGTGCACCTGGTGTGAGATCTGAGCCAATTTAAGAGGGAATACATGTGAGGGTGTCCTATCTTTTTCCTCAGTTAGAATAGGCATTTTTGTAGAATGACATTTACAGAAGATCTTGAAAAGACTTTTCTTCAGTTTTCTTTGTTTAGTTGGATTACTTTAATCTCTCTGTATTGTTGAAACGGAGATGAAATAACCATTTATTAAAAATGTTACAAAAAACCACATGCTTTCAAAGGGTGTCCTAATTTTTTCACATGACTGTATATTACTACTCATTTTATGAAAATAGTGTCTTGGAATGTAAAAGGCCTTAGAGCCCCGCAAAAAAAGATTAATGGTTCTTAAACACCTCAGGAAATTGAACGCAGATATTGCACTGCTTCAGGAGACGCACCTGGAGGAGGTTGACTTCTGGCGTATGAAACGTCACTGGGTAGGTACTGTCCTAGGTTCACCGTCCAAAAATAAGAAAGCAGGGGTAATTGTTCTAATCCACAAAAGACTAAGCCATGATATGGTATTGACTGAATGTGATGCAGAGGGTAGAATTATACATCTTAAAATATCCACTGCTGCAGGTCCTATGGATATATTCAATGTATATGGCCCTAATGCTGGTCAGGCCTCCTTTTTCAGAAATTTGGAGAGCAGGATTTCGCAAGAAGCTGGGAATCAGATATTAGTCATGGGAGACCTTAACGCGGTACATAATCCAGTGGAAGATCGAAAGCAAACTCAGCCCACTCATCAGCCTGTCCAGCCTACTAGAGGGGGGGGATATTTCCTGGAGTCTTTTATTAAATCCACAGGCATGGTAGATATATGGAGGTTTCTGAATCCAGTGGAAAGGGAATTCACACACTTTTCTCATGTACACCGGTCGTGGTCTAGGATTGACTATGCCCTGACCTCATCACAACTTTCAAAAAAGGTTCTAATAGCTGAGATCACTGACATGGTGGTGTCTGACCACGCTCCGGTTTGCATTACTATTGCTGAAGCCACTCCCAGAGGTACGGATAGAGTATGGCGCCTCCCTAGCTACCTCATGACAGATGAGGATTTTCTAGATAAATTAAAAGGCTGGTGGTGGGAGTTTTTAGATAATAATTCTAGTCATAGGGACAATTATTCTCTACTTTTGGATACAGCAAAAGCAGTAATCCGTGGGAATATTATATCTTATGCAACAGCTAGGAGGAAGAAGGTATGGCTTAAACTCCAACAAGCCACAGATGAGGTCCGCACTGCATACACCTCTTATCTCATAAGCCCCACGGATATTAACAGGGTTAAATGGGTAACAGCAAAGCACAACTATGATCATAAATTAGAACAGCAAATTAAATTGCATATGGATTATCATTCAGCTAAACTGTTTAAATATGGCAATAAAGCAGGTAAAATGTTGGCCAACTTGATTAACACACAACGCTATAGTCCTGCCATTAGATCCATATTAGATGACGCAGGAAAGAAGCACACAAATCCGAAGGATATTGTGGAGTGCTTCCGGAAATACTTTGAGGTGCTTTACTCCAAAGATGACTACAACCAAGCGAAAGCTGAAGAACTATTAGCTAAAGTCTCTCTACCCAAACTCACGGAAGATAATTTGAATAGCCTTAATAAACCAATCTCGATTGAAGAGGTCCAATCTACCATTAAATCTCTTAATAATGGGAAGGCACCGGGTCCAGATGGGTTCCCAGCGGAGTTTTTTAAAGCTCTTATTGTAGAAGTCTCCCCACTCCTTCAGGATTTATTTAACTTTTGTCTACAAGGAGGGGACATTATGTCAACAGGGAAACTAGCGCACATTAAACTTATCCCCAAGCCGGGCAAGGATATTGCTCAGATGGGCTCGTATCGCCCAATTTCATTGATAAACCAGGACTTAAAAATTATGACAAAGCTAATGACAAACAGGTTAGCCGAAATCATGCCAACTTTGACAGGCCCCCATCAGGTAGGGTTTGTTAAGGGAAGGGCAGCGGTCACAAACATTAGGACGGTTCTAACAATACAGGATTATTTGTTCCATAATCAAGACACACTTGGTTGCCCTGCTCTGCTGTCTGTGGTTGCGGAAAAGGCTTTCGACAATGTGAATTGGAATTGGTTGGGAAAATCCTTGGAGGCTTTTGGTTTTGTGGGGCCTTTTCGGACGTTTCTTAATACCTTATATGATAGTCCAATGGCACAGATCCATATGCCGGGTTTTTTGTCGACGCCTTTCCGCCTCCACAGAGGTACGAGACAGGGATGCCCTCTGTCTCCACCCCTTTTTAATTTGGCCCTTGAACCCCTAGTTAGATTCTTGATACAATCAGACTTGTTTCAGGGGATCAGAGTAGGGACTAAAGAAGTCAAACTCACCTGTTTTGCAGATGACATACTACTCTTTCTTAAATCCCCGGAGACAGAATTAAGAATCGTTTTAAACTCCTTGCAGTACTTTGGGGATATGACAGGTTATCGAGTTAATGTAAGTAAGAGCCAATTGTTATTCTTAAAAGGTTATACCAGAGATCGTAATGCGCCAATTGAGCTTCAGGATGTGGAGGTGGTCCCTCAATATCTGACATACCTGGGTATTAAAGTAGGTAGGAGTCCATTGTCTCTATATAAATTAAACTAGGAGCTGCTGATTAAAAAAATAGTGGAAGAACTTGAGAAATGGTTAAATTTGCCGTTGTCACTATTTGGGAGAGCTCATCTATTAAAGATGGTTAGCTTTGCTAGACTACTATATCCCATGCAGACCATTCCCCTACTCTTAAAACATGTAGATATTGCTAGGATCCAAAAAGCCTTCTCGCGCTTTCTTTGGCGTGGAAGGAGACCAAGGATTGCTTATGCGAAATTATGCCTGCTGAAATGGGAGGGTGGCTTACAAATGCCTAATATTAGGAACTATAACTTGGCATCCCTCTGGAGACATATTAATGACTGGCTGAAGGATACCTCAAATTTCTCCAATACCCCGTTGGAGAAGGAATTGTCCGCTCCATGGGATTTGGGGGCTATATTACACACTAAACTTCGAGATATTCCTCTCACGCTGAAAAAATATACACTACTAAAGGATACTCTAGCTACATGGAAAGGGATACGCCAATTATACAGATTACCTATGTATCTCTCGCCATATATGCCATTATGGACCCTTCCGGCTTTTTCAGCAGGGAGACAGTCAGTAATGTTTACACTATGGAAAGAGAAAGGCATTGTATCCCTGAAGCAGCTACTTAACCCCGCAGGAAGTGAATTATTACCATGGACAACTATCCAGTCTCAGTTCCGGTTGCCTCCCTCGCACTTTCTCCCCTATAGTCAATTAAGATCGTTTTGTCAAGCTCAATCATTAAATATGGGAGATCAGGAAAGAAGAATTTGGTTTGATTCTCTGATGGGAAGTCAAAATTGTTCTTTGTCAGACCTGTATCGTAAAATCCAGAATACTTACTCGATTCCTCTAGAAGCAAAAGTATTCCAGAAATGGGAAAGTGAACTTAGTGATGTGACAATAGCTCCAAAGCTAAGAGAGGGAATGGAGCGTGTGAGGCAGGCGACCGGTAACGAGATATGGAGGGAGATGCACTTTAGGATTTTGCACAAAGCCACGTATGCATTTGATTTATCATACAGAGATGCCCCAGCACATTATCTCAGATGGTGCCCAAAGTGCAAATTACAAAAAGCTAATCTATTACATGGGTTGCTGGAGTGCCCCTCTCTAATCCCCCTATGGAAGGGAGTATTAGAACTCATTAAGCAGATCTGGGGAGTTGAGGTACAACTAAATCCTCTACACTGTGTATTTCATTACATTCCTTGGGATTCTAGAGGAGAAATAACTCATTCCACGTTTGTTAAAGGTATCCACTTATTTTTATTAGCTGTTAAAAAAACAATACTGAGACATTGGATATTTCCTTCTATCCCCACACTTGATGAAGCCATAGGAATCATGAGTCACATTCTTTACATGGAGAAGTTGGAAGCAGAAAACAATAAAGAAAAATCTGCGAAACTTTTCTTTGGAAAGTGGAGGAAATACATTAGCCATATTCTGACTCCTATTGAAATTCAAGAAGTAATGAAACCTTTCCGTTATACTAAATGGTACCTGGAAGAGCAGATAAAGGGGACACTAGGTAAGCTGGGGGAGTAATATGTTTGTAGGTAATTAGACCAGGTTAAGATTGAATACTTCCTGATTAGAGGCGGAGAAATTAAACATTGTGATGTTATTGGTGTAAGACTTCTTTTATGGAGATTTATTTTCTTGACTGACGGTTTGGCAATAAGTTGGGGTAATAAAAGGTTTGCGGGGGGGGGGGAGAAAATTTGAAAAAAAGGGAAATTTATTTGTATTATGTCTGATATGGCACCTTAATGTAAACATGGTTGGAATGATATCATTGTATATTGAGTGTCAATATTGCCTCTGTATAATGCATATTAATGTTTCCCGAAATAAAAGTGTTTTTTAAAAAAAAAAAAACTACTTCCAAAAATATTCAGCTTTGATATTAATGAGTTTTTTGGGTTCATTGAGAACATGGTTGTTGTTCAAAAATAAAATTAATCCTCAAAAATACAACTTGCCTAATATTTCTGCACTCCCTGTAAGGGGAACCTTACTTCAAACAAGCTGTATAGAACTTCTTGTACCATGATCCAGAAAGGGGTTATAATCTGGCATTCCCAAAAGATATGAATATGTGAACCCTCCTCCGTGTTGCATCTCCAACAACGATCCGAAATATCAGGATTAAACTTATGCAATAATTGTGGAGTGTGGTACCAGAACATCATTATTTTGTAAGTGTTCTCTCTGTGAGTAACACAGGTTGATGTCATCACAGCTCTCTGCCAAATTATTTTCCAATCATCCACTGAAATAGAACGGTGCAAGAGCGATTCCCATTTAGACATGTATGAATGCCGGATAGATGCAGGAGAGGCCGGGGTCGAGTGGAGCACATATATTTCAGATATAGGACACTTGGTTGACTCTGAGAGCTTACACGTCTTCTCAAAAGACGTGGGGATAGATACCTGTTTCGAGTGAAACAAAGTAGTAAACAAATGTTGGATTTGCAGGTACTGATACCTAGTAGCCCCCGTAAGCAACCTAGAGCTTCTAAGTTCGTCAAATGAAAGTAGTTGTAGCGTTCTATAATCAATCAGATCTGCAAACCTAAACATTTTCTTGGAAAACCAAGGTTTAAAAAAGGAGACTTGTGACCCAGCACTGAAGAGCGGTGTAAACAGAAAGGATGTCATGGAGGACTTCTCGGAAATTAGAGAGAAACGATGTTTACAATATTGCTATATTTTGTATGTATGTAGCATTGGTCCTAACAATTCTGGTAATTGGACTTGGGGAATTGGAGACCACAACAAAGAGTTAGGATGTATTGGGGCAATCCACAATTTTTCAATTTCCATCCACCTGGAGTAAACATAGAGTCTAGACCACGCCGGTAACCGTCTAAGATGGGTGGCCCAATAATATTTGGCAATGTCTGGAACTGCCAATCTCCCTTGAGATTTCAGGGCCATAAGGGTACTACTAGCTATCCTATGTCTCTTTCCATTCCATATGAATTTAAATATATCGGCCTGCAATGCTCGTAGCTCCGTCCTTGGTACATGTACCGGGAGGGTCTCAAATAAGTAGAGTAATTTTGGCAAAATGAACATTTTAACTGCCGCTATGCGGCCGAACATGGATATGGGAAGAGACATCCATTTAGTCATCTGACGCTTAAGTTCTTGAAAAAGGGCGGGGAAATGATGGGAATATATAGAAGAATATGTTGCCGTCAGGTTCACACCTAAATAGCGCAAGGCAGCATCTTGCCAGCGAAAACGATAGTTAGACCGTAGCGGGGTTAGGACATCTGCCGGCAAATTCAAGGGAAGGGCTTCTGTTTTCGAGGAGTTAATCTTATATCCGGAGAGCCGACTATATAGTGTTAACAAACCAAATAAGTTGGGCAAAGTAATATGCAGGTCAGATAAAGTAAGTAGAACATCATCTGCGAATAATGATAATTTATATTCAACTTGGTTAACCACGATTCCATGAATGTCCGGGTGGGACCTAATTGCTGCAGCTAAGGGCTCAATGCAAAGCACAAACAAGAGAGGGGAGAGCGGACATCCCTGTCTGGTGCCGTTTTTAATCGAGAAGGGAGCTGAGTTTGCATATGGTAATTTAATTGTTGCTGTAGGATGGCTATATAATGAATGGAGGGCTGAGAGAAAGGGACCAGAGAATCCAAAAGCCTGCAGGGTGGAAAACATGAACGGCCAGCTTAAGCGATCAAACGCTTTTTCAGCGTCCAGACTCAATAGTAATGCCTGCTGATGCTGCCTATTGGCAATATCTATCAGGTTGATAAGCCTCCTCGTGTTATCTCCACCCTGACGGCCTCTCACAAAGCCAACCTGATCTGAGTGTATCAATTGCGGGAGCCAATACGCCAACCGGTCCGCCAACAGCTAGGTGAATATTTTTAGATCAGAGTTTAGAAGAGCAATAGGGCGGTAATTTGTGCAATCTAGGGGGTCTCTTCCCGGTTTCGGAATAAGAGTAATATGGGAATGAAGCATGGTTTCTGGTATAGCTGTGCTTTGTAAGAATGAGTTAAAAAGCATACACAGGTGGGGTACGAGAAGAGATGAAAATGTCTTGTAGTAAGAATAGGGTAACCCATCCGGCCCAGGTGATTTGCCATTAGGTAACTGGGAAATTACACCTTGAATTTCCTCAGCCGTGATCTGGGCGTTAAGCGCAGACCCTGCTTCTGACGACAGTTTGGGTATACTACCCTGAGCCAAGAAAGAGTCAAATAATGTCTGGCGATCTACTGGGTCGGAGGGTGTCTGTGGTGTAAGGGAGTATAAAGAAGCATAGTATTTCTGAAATTGGTCAAGTATCGTTTTGGGGTCGTACACCATGTCTCCACTGCTCGTTCTCAGGGTCATTGGGGCAGTAGTCGCGGTTGACTCCCGCAATTGACGGGCCAAAATAGTGTGTGATTTATTCCCCCACATATAAAACCGTTGTCGCGAATACAATAAGAGTTTACCGTTTTTTTCAAAAGCCATTTCACGTAATCGAACACGGAGGAGTACTATACGCCGTAATAAG
The DNA here is from genome assembly GCF_905171765.1 of Bufo bufo. NCBI lineage: Eukaryota > Metazoa > Chordata > Amphibia > Anura > Bufonidae > Bufo > Bufo bufo. The sequence goes on from NC_053394.1 coordinate 344,106,837, forward strand.
TGGCAGGAGCGATGAGACCCCAGACGAGCTTCTAACTGTTTTAACTGGGCAAGGGTGTTATTATAACGTAGATTATAATCTCTTTTCAATCTAGTGCTTACACTAATACACTTGCCTCTGAAAACGGCCTTATGTGCCTCCCACAGTATAGCTACAGATGGGGCTGAGGGCTGATTGAAGGCAAAATATTCCTCCAAGGAACTACCTAACTCCTGCCTAGTCGGTAATTTAGTTAGTAGAGATTCATTAAGCCGCCAGTGGCATACCCTAGGACGAGCACCCCCTGGATTAAACGTGACAGAGATTGGCGCGTGGTCTGACCACGTGATATTTCCTAACTCAGCATCTGTTAACATCCTAAGGGCGGGTGTATTCCCAAAGAAATAGGGAATCTATACGGGTATGAGTCCTGTGAGGGTGGGAATAAAATGAATATGTCCTAGCCGAAGGATTATCAACCCTCCACAGATCATACAGGGAATATTGTCTAATGAGCTTTCTAAAGAGGCGTGACAATTTCCGTTGGGCTCTAGACGGTGGTGTGTTTCCGGGGGTCAGTCTATCCCAGTGCTCTGAAAACGCGACATTAAAATCTCCGCCTACAATAAGTGCTGCTGGCAGATATTCTTCTATTTCCCGAAAAACCTTTTTCAGGAATGGGATCTGATTCGAGTTTGGGGCGTAAATATTACATAAGATGAGTGGGGTACCGTGAAGGGAGGTCTGGAGTATTATATATCTACCATTGTCATCAATCCGGGTGGATTCAACTTGTATAGGGCAGGTAGCAGATAAAAGAATAGCAACCCCAGCAGTTTTTGTGCCAGCACTAGCTGAATATATTCACGGATAGGATCGGGCAGCAAACTTAAAGGAGCCCTCTCTGTCAAAATGCGTTTCCTGCAGGAAAACAACGTCTGCCTTCTGAGATTTACATTCAGTGAGAGCCAGACGTCGTTTTGCGTTAGAGTTAAGACCTTTAACGTTCAAGGATATGCACTTAATCATGAGTGTACGTGGTATAATAATACTTGCCAATGACCAGAGAGGGATCCTGCAGTGAGCACCCTCCTCCATATACTGAAACTCGTCTCAGTGTAGCATCATTAAGGAACCTAGGGGGAAGACACACAAGGGGAAAAGGGGAGACAAAGGACAACATATACGACAAAGAACATGATATATAATTCTGAACAATGGGTGTGATCACCCAGTCAAGACTCAATATAACGTGAGCAAAAATGAAAAATAAAGCCCACGTCTGTCCCGCCTCAAAATCTAGAGTGAGGGAAAGAGAGAGGGCAACAAATAGAGTCCCGTCGGTAGGGACCTGACTGGACGCCATAACAGGCGAGGCAAGAATGATAGCTCAGGGAACACCTGAGATAAAACAGGTCAAAAAGAGAGAAAAACAATGCAATGAAAACAATTGCACTAACTCTAAGAGCTGCTGCTCAGAACAGTCGTCTGAAGGCCTCAGAGGGGGTCAATCCCTCAAAAATAAACTTTCAAGGAGGCGCGTCACGAAGGGGAGATCCAGATGCTCCCGTTTGGGATGGGGTCGGTTTCTTTTCCGCTGGACTGTGTGCCATGATGGAGCAGTAGCTGGGGGAGGGTCCGGGATCTCCCAATTATCAAGGACCGGAGTGTTAAGGCCCAAAGAGGAACAAAAACGGGATAAGTCCGCGTGTGTGCGTAGAACTGAGGATTTGCCATTCTTTGTAGCAATTAAAGCAAAGGGAAAGCCCCAACGGTATGGTATTTTGAGATCTTTCAGACAGGCTAAAAGAGGTTGAAGGTTTCTCCTTTTCTGTAGGGTCAGCCAAGATAAGTCCTGGTATAGGTGGACACTTGAGCCTTTAAAAGAGATCGTACGTAAGGCGCGAGCCTTGGCCATAATGGATTCTTTCAGGCGGAAGTCATGTAGGCAACAGATCACATCTCGTGGTTGTGAAGTAGTGTTTTTCGGCCGAAGCGCTCTATGAGCCCGATCAAGTTTAATGGCCAGCGGTGTTTGGGGTGTCAGAATTAGCTTAAACAGTTCGTTCAATATAATGTCCAAGTCCTCATCAGATTCTGATTCCAGCAGACCCCTGACCCGTATATTATTACGGCGCCCCCTGTTGTCCAGATCCTCTAGATGATTAGTATTCTCTTTAATAGCTTGGGATTGAGTGGCTATAATAGACTGTAGCTTAGACACATATCGTCTGGTGTCATCATGCTCCGTTTCAATTTGATCTACACGAGCAGACACTTGTTGAAAGTCCACTCTTAAAGAGGAAATTTCTGTCTTAAAGGCATCATGCACCCCAGCCACCATTACTTTAAAATCCTCTTTTGTAGGCATCTGCTGTAATGTTTGCTGCAGAAAATTCATATCTTGGGAGGCACAAGGGGGATCATCCCCATTCTCATCTCCAGAGGCTGGACTTTGGCCCCAAACATTTATATCTTCAGGGGGGTGCAAAGGAACAGAAGCTGTGTCTGCCTCAGCATCGGGGTTGTCTCCCCATTCTCGGCGGCGTGCTGGCGTAGCCGTAGGCTGTTTGGCCTGTTTGGGAGCCGTTTTGGGCGGCATAATGGTGGCTATAAACTGGGAGCCCTGTAACCAGCCAGGAGACTCCAGGCTCAGGCCAGGGGTATCGGTGGGCCGAACCGGCACAAAGTCTATAGCCAGGGGGCAAAGAGAAAATTCCCCTGCAATTACGCTGTTGCGCTCACCTGCCGTGGTAGAGAAGGCGGTAGCCGCCGGCACTGTAATGGCGTCTGTGACGGACTGTTGGAGAAGGCCGCTCTGAGAAGATGGGGGCTGGGAGCCGCGGGTAAGGTAAGCATCCAGGGTTCTTTCCCCTCGGGAGGACGGGTAGATGGTGGGCTTCTTTAGGGGTAACTTTTTCCCCATGTGACGCGCCGCTGTAAGCGAATTCGGCCTGATTTAGAAGCAAGAGCAGCGGAGCTCAGGGATCACGCCGCCATCACTGTAGACGTCCAGGCCACGCCCCTCTGGCCTGCTTCCTCTTGATGATCTCCAATAAGAAATTGTCATCCGCCTGTCCTAGAAAAAGAGATCATTCCTCTGCTTCTCCAAAGATATTCAACAGGAAAAGGGTTTCTATACACAAATAATGAGTAGATCATGATCCCATCTGGTTTTCAGTCTGAAGAGAACACAGGTCAGAGGAACCCTTCATAACTTAACTTTATGGTCCTCCAAAAAAGTAAGGTTTAGGAGGTCAGAAATTGTATGCTTCACCCAGTTACGTAAATATGAACAAGAAGTAGAGTACAGTTGACCTATCAAACCAAGGAAACAATGCCCAAACAGTGCAATAATTACTAGTGGATCAGTTTAGGTGCTATATGATTACATGCTTTGTATTTCTTGGCTGCACCAACAGGATAAGCTCTCATTTGCCAAGACCTGAAGCACGCAATAACCTTTCTCCAAAGAAACACAGAATTGTCTAATGTAGGATACAATAAATAACTTCAAGATGTGGAGCTTTGCCTTCAAGCAAGAGCAGGATCACAAAAATATAGCAAATTTCTACTTTATGTTTTCCCTGTAATTTGTAGCATTATAACTTGGAAACATTCAGTTCAGGCCAAGTTAGGCATCTGCTGAACAATCCTGATGATAAAGCGAATCGGATTCCTCTGCACAAAGTATACTAGGAAGAGAACAGGTGTAAGGTAAGGAATGTAGAGCTCATGGATCTGTATAGGTTCCATGAGTAATCATAGCAAACAATGCAGTTTATTTCTAGTTTTAGGCCTCTTTCACACCTCCATGTTCATGATGACATCTGTGACAAGATGGAAAAAAATGAATAGAAATCTCTTGGTTGGCTGGTTCTACACAAGATGAAAAAGCTTTGGTGAAATTTGAGTTGGGCCTTTTGAAGCTGCTGCTATGCATGTTTTATTCTTTGATGTGTCTGCTTTTACTGACTTTTTGAGAACAATACATCTAATTGCATTTAAAATTAAAGGGGTTCTCTGGGTTCACGGCTGAACATTAATATAAAGCTCTTCTTTATTCTTTTACTATATAGGAGTGTATCATTGGAGCATTTCCTAGGCTGTTTTCAAGGCAGATACTATACTACTTTGCATAGCACTCACCTCCAAAACAGCCTAGGACAGCGCTATAGACTACCCACTTGTGGCAATGATGTCACTTGGTTCACTGCTAGGCAGAAGTCTCCACCTAGCATAGTGATGTGAACCCCGGTACATCACCGACAGTAAACAAACAGGGCCTTGCATAAATAGGAATTGTTTGTGAAAAAATGGACCAAACACAGATGGCATACATGTGTAAGGATGTGGGGCAAGGGACCTTAAAGGGAGTCTGTCACCTCCATATGGCCATATACAGTGCTTACATATGTAGCACACCTATACAGGATTGTAACGGTACCTTTGTTCTTTTCTTTAGACTTGCACCAGCAGGAAAAACGAAGTTTAATTCATATGCAAATGAGCACTCCGCAAGTGCCCAGGGGCGGAGTTCAGTGTGTAGGTGCCCAGGTTGCTCTGCCTTCTTTTCACTTTACTCCTCCCCAGCCTCTGCCTTTGCCCGCCCTCCAAGTCTCTTGCCTCATCGATAGGTCCGGACTTGGAGGGCGGGCAAAGGCAGAGGCTGGGGAGGAGTAAAGTGAAAAGAAGGCAGGGCAGCCTGGGCACCTACACACTGAACGCCGCCCCTGGGCACTTGCGAGTGCTCATTTGCATATGAATTAAACTTCGTTTTTCCTGCTGGTGCAAGTCTAAAGAAAAGAACAAAGGTACTGTTACAATCCTGTATAGGTGTGCTACAGAGCCATGTAAGCACTGTATATGGCCATATGGAGGTGACAGACTCCCTTTAAATGTATTACTCTGCATGTGTAAATTGTATAATTGCTGCAATGTCTCACTTTGGTCAGTAGATGGCAGCAAAGGATAACATGCTAAAAGTCTATATGGAGCTGCCTATAAGAGTAATATTAATAACCTGTTTTGCTTGCAAAGTTGGTAATTATCTAATTTATGGCTGTTTGTGTACCCCTACAGGCGTGATAGCAGGCTGTATATGCAGGTTTAACACTGCACTTAGCAAATGACTTATTGCATCACACTCTCTCCCTGTGAAGGGGAGGAGGGGCCTGGAGGTGCAGGAAGTGAGGAGACAGAGGTTGTTCTTGGTGCAGCTGGAGACCAGAAGAGAGCTTCTCTGCAGATTCTGGAAGGGAATGGACCGGCACACAGTGGAGACTGGTGACAGCACGAAGGGGAGGTTTGCAGCGATGACCCCAGGAGTGTCGTGTCTGTAGGATACAGTTCTGGAGTGGACCAGTAAATAAGATAAAGCACCAAGAATCTGCTCAAGGAACTGTAAGTGCGGCTGTGCCGCGTCACATTGCACCACACTGGTACAGTGGCATTTGGACATACAATAACGGTCCAAATACAGTTGCATTGCGTTGTACGGGCTGCAAGGTAATGCATAGCCCTAAGGGACTCATACGCTGACACCTTCCTATCTCACTGTCTGCTCATAGAGTGTTATATACTGGGAGCTGGAGTAAGGATTACAGCTGCAATTAAAGGGACAGACATCATTTACCTGTGGATTAAAAATAGGGAAGTCTGATTTAAAGAGACAGACATTTACCTGTGGATTACAAATAGAATTGCGCAATACTTAGGGTGCACCCCAACGAGGAACTCATCCAGGAACATACAAGTGCAGCTAGGCTGTTTAATGGACTTTGGAGAAAATATCACATTTACTGATTTATTGTTAGGCTGTGTTAAATTCACTATTGGTTTATTTTCTGTGTACCAATCAGTTTTATATATTCTCAGCTTCTTGTTCACTATATTGTTCAGTAAACTCAACTGCTGGGAAAGAACCGTTGTCTGTGTCTGTGTGGCATCGTGTACCCTCTGTACATGTGGGCTTTCACATGTTGTGTCCGTGGTTTTCACAGACCCATAAACTATGTGCATGAGGGATCCGTAATCATGGACAAATATAGGGAATGCTTCTGCTGTTTCACCATGGACCCACACTCATGTGTTAATATATAGAATAACATCAAAGAAGGCGTAAGCAGTCTGTGGAGAATACTGATATATGTTGTATTTTTAGAAACCCAAAGCTGATTCTGAAATAATAGTATGTATCTTATTTCCCATTGCTTATATAGCACCACAGCCCTCTACTGAGATTGTCACCACTCAGATCAGACCCTATACCTTATGGGATTCACAATGTAATATCCCTATTTCAGACCTGTATTTACAATTAGTCAGTAAGACTATTAATTGCCTTTTCTTTACGTATGTCTTATTCCCATAAAACTTAACTTTTGGTGTTGCTTATTAAGCTTGCTTACTGACCAGTAAACTACTTTAAAACTATCAGTTGTCGCCTTTTTTGTTGTTGACATTCTGTCATTCACTCTTATAAGTAAGGTACTATTTATGTATGACTGGAGGCTGACAGCCACGCACTGGCTACAGGCTCTTCCAGTATATTCCCCTTCTATCATTTATGTGGTCTCACATTCTCATTACAAGGCTTCACTTCTGTGCTAAAACCTATTCCCTCAAACACTGGGGGCAGTGTTTGAGCGAATAGGTTTTAGCACAGAAGTAAAGCCTTGTAATGAGAATGCGAGACCACATAAATGATAGAAGGGGAATATACTGGAAGAGCCTGTAGCCAGCGCGCGGCTGTCAGTCTCCAGTCATATTGTACCTAAATAATACTTTACTACCAGAGTAAATGACAGAATGTCAACAACAAAAAAAGACAACACAACTGATAGTTTTAAAGTAGTTTAATGGTTAGTAAGCAAGCTTAATAAGCAACAACAAAAGTTAAGTTTTATGGGAATAAGACATATGTCAAGAAAAGGCAATTAATAGTCTGACTGACTAATTGTAAATACAGGTTTAAAGTGCCTTCACATACAGTACAGACCAAAAGTTTGGACACACCTTCTCATTCAAAGAGTTTTCTTTATTTTCATGACTATGAAGGCATCAAAACTATGAATTAACACATGTGGAATTATATACATAACAAACAAGTGTGAAACAACTGAAAATATGTCATATTCTAGGTTCTTCAAAGTAGCCACCTTTTGCTTTGATTATTGCTTTACACACTCTTGGCATTCTCTTGATGAGCTTCAAGAGGTAGTCCCCTGAAATGGTCTTCCAACAGTCTTGAAGGAGTTCCCAGAGATGCTTAGCACTTGTTGGCCCTTTTGCCTTCACTCTGCGGTCCAGCTCACCCCAAACCATCTCGATTGGGTTCAGGTCCGGTGACTGTGGAGGCCAGGTCATCTGGCGCAGCACCACATCACTCTCTTCCATGGTCAAATAGCCCTTACTTTCAAAGTTTTCCCAATTTTTTGGCTGACTGACCTTCATTTCTTAAAGTAATGATGGCCACTCGTTTTTCTTTACTTAGCTGCTTTTTTTCTTGCCATAATACCAATTCTAACAGTCTATTCAGTAGGACTATCAGCTGTGTATCCACCTGACTTCTCCTCAACGCAACTGATGGTCCCAACCCCATTTATAAGGCAAGAAATCCCACTTATTAAACCTGACAGGGCACACCTGTGAAGTGAAAACCATTTCAGGGGACTACCTCTTGAAGCTCATCAAGAAAATGCCAAGAGTGTGCAAAGCAGTAATCAAAGCAAAAAGTGGCTACTTTGAAGAACCTAGAATATGACATATTTTCAGTTGTTTCACACTTGTTTGTTATGTATATAATGCCACATGTGTTAATTCATAGTTTTGATGCCTTCAGTGTGAATCTACAATTTTCATAGTCATGAAAATAAAGAAAACTCTTTGAATGAGAAGGTGTGTCCAAACTTTTGGTCTGTACTGTATGTCTGGGTCAAACTTTCAGGTTATTCCTATTTCAGAGACACATATATAAACTAGGGGCACCTTCACAGGATGTCAATTAACCTACCAGTAGTTTTTTGAAGTGTAGGAGAAACCTGGAGCAAACTCACTCTGACCCTGGTTAAATGTACTAAAGTTGAAGTTGAAATTTCAAACCTATGACCGCTGTGCTGTCCATTGTGCTGAAAGGATTGTGTGAGCTCTATGATTTGATGAGGCTGTTAAAATAACAAAAAAGTAATCTTCTGGAGCTCCCTCCGATCCATTGTGGCCACTCTGTCCTCTCTGCGCAGCTGCAACTGTGATGTAATGTTATAGCTGCCATATCTGCTTCCATATCTGATCTGCAGAGTTTTAACATCTCTCACCTCCACCGACTACCTGTTTTTGGGTAGCTGGCACCAAGATTACATAGCTCCATCGATTCTGTAGTGGACAGAGCTGGTAATTTCACAGCACTGCTCCCATTCAATTCAATAGAAGCAGTACTGCAGTAACCATTCACTACACAATGGATGGAGATGTGTAGTTCTGGCACCGACTATTCAAAAACAGCTGATCGGCGGAGGTGCGGGATGTTTGACCCCCATCAGATATTGATGGACTATCCTGAGGATAAGCCATCAATAGTAAAATCCTGGACAAACTCTAAGGGGGAGATTTATCAAATTGGTGTAAAGTAGAACTGGCTTAATTGCCCATAGCAACCAAGTTGCCCATAGCATCCAATCAGGTGGAATCTGATTGGTTGCCATGAGCAATTAATCCAGTTCTACTTTACACCAATTTGATAAATCTAACCCTAAGTTTAAAAAAAAATATTTTTTTTAACTACCTCTTTAACTTGCTCATAAAAACGTGGAACTCACACAACCTCTTTACCCTCAGGCGACATTTAACACCACATATTTCTTCCTTGTTCCTTCCTGTTTTCAAGACGTCTACAGACCTGTTTATCTTATTATGGATGGAGAAGGATTGGAGAACTTGTGGTAATGATGTTTGATCTTGGCTACTCTACTCACAAACACTGACCAGTCCTTTGCCTGCAGAGCCAAAATGTAGAAGTCGCCATCTTGAACCAACATGAAGTGGTCAGTTCTTATTGGCTTTGCTTTGGGTTTCCTGACTCAATACATTCTGTCTAGATTTATCCCTCAAAAAAAACCAAATGTCATTAGAAGTATTTCCTTTAGGAGCTAGTTCCATATAATATACAGTGTACATATACAGCAGTTTGAAGCTCCCCTACTTACCGTGTGCCATGTATAATACTGGGGTCTTCTTAATTAGCACAGAGGCAGTTGGACACCACCAGGCACCTGAGCCCAAATGTGAATGCTAATTCCTGTACCCTCCACCCCGGTATGTACAGGCTTCACAGTTAAAGCCAAAATATACAGTTCATGACAAATAGGATAAGGTTTTACAACACAATCATTCCCCATCAGGTAAAGTCGTTGAAGAAATGACATAACTGATGTTTACAATCTTGGTCGGTTCTTATATCAATATGTTATATTGTGTCCTTCATGTCACGTTAAATGTCTACTGACTGAGCCCATGCATCAGCTGGTTGCTGGTCTGTAGTCAGCCGTGTTTGATCTGAATTCAGAAGTACAATGTATAGATTGCCTCCCTGTGGAATTCTTGTAGATAATGTAAAAACTCTGTTATTCTGTGGAATTGTGGAAAGTAGGGATTATTCAGGGTAATAGTTTAGAATACAGATTATTAAACAATAATGGAGAAGGGGAGATTATTAAATGCAATGGTGAAGAATGGAGATTATTTGGTGTAATGGTTAGGAAGGGAGATTTTTTGCAGTAATGGTGGAGGAGAATGGAGATTATTCAGGGTAATGGTTAGGAATAGAGATTATTAGGTGTAATGGTGAATAATGGAGATTATTCAGGGCATTGGTTGAGAATTAAAATTATTTAGGGTAAAGGTAGAGTTTGGAGATTATTAAATTCAGTGGAGAGTATTCAGGGTAATGATCAAGAATAGAGATGATTCAGGTTAATGGTGGAGAAGGGAGATTATTAAGTGCAATGACGAAGAATGGAGATCATGCAGAGTATTGGTTAATCATTGAGATTTATTTGGGGTAATGGTTGAGGAGAACGGAAATTATTCAGGGTAATTATAGAGAATTAAGATTATTCCAAGTAATGATGGAGAGTAGATGTTACTTGGGGTCATGGTAAAGAATTAAAATTATTCACGCTAATGATGGAGAATGACAATTATTCATAGTACAGTAAGGGTCCATTCACACGTCCGTGTGTGTTTTGCGGATCCACAAAACATGGACACCGGCAATGTGTGTTCCACATTTTGCGGAACGCACATTGCCGGCACTTAATAGAAAATGCCTAATCTTGTCTGCAATAGAGATTATTCATAGTAATTATGGTGAATGAAGATTATTCATGGTAATAGTGGAGAATGGAGATTATTCAGGGTAATAGTGGAAGACGGAGATTATTCATGGCAATGGTAGAGAATGGAGATTATTGAGGGCATTGGTTGAGAATTGAAATTATTCAGGGTATTGGTAGAGTTTGGAGATTATTAAATTCTGTGGAGAGTATTCAGGTTAATGATGAAGAATAGAGATTATTCAGGTTAATGGTGAAGGGAGATTATTAAGTGCAATGACGAAGAATGGAGATCATGCAGGGTATTGGTTAAGAATGGAGATTATTTGGGGTAATGGTTGAGGAGAATAGAAATTATTCAGGATAATGATGGAGAGTAGAGATTATTCTGGGTAATGATGGAGAGCAGATGTTATTTGGGGTCATGGTAAAGAATTAAAATTATTCAGGCTAATGATGGAGAATGGAGATTATTCAGGGTAATGGTGGAATACAATGGAGATTATTCATGGTAATGGTTAGGAATAGAGACTATTCATGGTAATTACGGAGAATGAAGATTATTCATGGCAATGGTGGAGAATGGAGATTATTGAGGGCATTGGTTTTGAATTGAAATAATTCAAGGCAATGGTAGAGACTGGAGATTATTAAAATTAATGGTGGAGAATAGAGATTATTCAGGGTATTTCTCAATACTGACTAATCCCTCAGGCTGATGTTAAAAATTGAGACTTTAGCCAATATATTCCAGTCAGGAACACAACAGAGCCCTTTTGCACCACCGTCAAGGTATCTCAGTGTGGCATGGGTCCTACCACTAGACTACCTATGGTGTGTGAGGTATGTGGGAGCTTGGCTGTGAGTTAGTTTTTAGCACCATTCAGACCGTGTTCACACACTGTAGGTAGTCTAGTGGTAGGACCCATGCCACACTGAGATACCTTGACGGTGGTGCAAAAGGGCTCAGTTGTGTTCCTGACCGGAATACATTGGCTAAAGTCTCAGTTTTTAACATCAGCCTGAGGGATTAGCCAGTATTGTCAGTTGCATATCATTGTGGTGCACCTTTTGCAGTGATTTATGTATTTGTATATTTGCATCCACACATTATCCCTTCTTGTGTAGGATGCCTTTGTGGTGCATGAGGTCCGCTGCAGACATCATCCATTGTGTGCATTTTTTGCTGGGGATTGCAATGGACAACATGCTGAGGAATTGCTCCCCCGGTTATAAACACGCTACAGTGTTTGGGGTTTTTGAGCATTTCCTCCCATTTAGGCTACTTTATTTTAGTGCTAATTCTCAATACTGGAGAATAAAGATATTTCAGGATAATGTTGAAGAATAGAGATTATTTAGGGTAATGGTGGAAGATGGAGAGTATTCAGAGTGATGGTAAAGATTAGAGATTATTAAAAGCAATGATGAAGAACAGAGATTATTCAGGGTATTGATGGAGAATGTAGATTATGGTATAATATTGACTATGAATAATACCTGTAGATATCACATAAATCAAGTTCATGAGTGCAAAACTGTCCTGGTTCTATGAGTATGGAGTGAATATGGTCCTAGTTCCCCTTTATAGATTCATTGTAAAACACAAAAATGAAATGAGCTTCATTGTAAGAAATGCAAAGAAATGTAGACCTGTCCTGATGGTGGTTCAATGGCACATAATACACAAGTACTTAGTATTTCCATTTTGCTTTTGGATACTGACCATCAGAGTGTCCTCCAGCACAAAAAGTGTATTTATTATAGTAGTCCTATGACTTTTATCCTTCGTTACTAGACTGTAATATATTTACATATATAAACGGCACATAAATATAGATATTTCATTCAGTAGAAGAGTTTGTGTAGATTCTGCTTCTAATGTTTTCATGGGATGCTATTTTCCGGGGGCTTTTCTATAACATGTAGGGGGCGCCAGCACTCCAAGGGGTAACATGTATTTATATGGTTTACAGGCATATGGTTTGATTCCGGGGAACTAAATCCACTGACACTTCCTTCTGAGGAACCAGAACTGGCAGCTGAAATAGAGAGGGAAGGAGAAGTAAAAAAGAGTCAAAAAGATGCAGAAGGTGAAAATGAGAACACATTGATGTTAGAAATATATGATCTACATTGTATGGCAACTAAGGGGTGGCATGATCTTTGGCAGTATCCACTAAATAGGTAATATAGATGAGGAACTACCATCAACTGGAACATGTGCATTATGGGACATATAGTTTGACCATGTTGGGTAAGATGCTGAAGACAAAAGATGCTTGAGGTGTCTAGTAGAAGCTCACAATTATCTCCATAGGAATTATTATGCATGTCTGTTACTGTAGAGATCAGGGGTTTCAATTGTTGACTGCGCAATGTATGTATATTCCTTATGGCTACATGAGTGACTTTGTTACTTTAGCGTTGCACCACTACATGGTATGGTGGGCTCTCCTATTCATCTTGGAACTTGCTGATAATGCAAGATGAATGGGTAAAAACACACTGCATTGTAGAATAAACATGATAATAAAGTAACACATGTAGATCTAACCTTCATTTACATAGCACATGATGGCCATCTTTCATATTGCAATTGTTTATGCAACGGTTCTCCGTGCACAATAGACTCACTCAGGAAAATGCTGGGTTCCTTATCATGCGAGGGCTCAGCCCTGCAACATCTCCATGCTGGCTCAGATCCAGGACATCCATGTAATGGGCTGAGAGAACCACGGCCAGAGGATGTGGAAGAGCACCCTCCAAGAGATACAGCACTGCTAGCACTGCTTCGAGAGCCTACTGACATAGAGCGGAGTGGTGGAGGGGACGTCGGGAACGGTAAAGCTACGGAAGGGGAAGAACGAAGATTTTCATCTAGTTTAAGAAGAGAGAGATGTCAAGGATCAGTCCACATTACATCCCATTATGTTCTACACTGCATTGACTATACAGGGAGTGCAGAATTATTAGGCAAGTTGTATTTTTGAGGATTAATTTTATTATTGAACAACAACCATGTTCTCAATGAACCCAAAAAACTCATTAATATCAAAGCTGAATATTTTTTGAAGTAGTTTTTAGTTTGTTTTTAGTTTTAGCTATTTTAGGGGATATCTGTGTGTGCAGGTGACTATTACTGTGCATAATTATTAGGCAACTTAACAAAAAACAAATATATACCCATTTCAATTTTATTTTTTTTACCAGTGAAACCAATATAACATCTCAACATTCACAAATATACATTTCTGACATTCAAAAACAAAACAAAAACAAATCAGTGACCAATATAGCCACCTTTCTTTGCAAGGACACTCAAAAGCCTGCCATCCATGGATTCTGTCAGTGTTTTGATCTGTTCACCATCAACATTGCGTGCAGCAGCAACCACAGCCTCCCAGACACTGTTCCGAGAGGTGTACTGTTTTCCCTCCTTGTAAATCTCACATTTGATGATGGACCACAGGTTCTCAATGGGGTTCAGATCAGGTGAACAAGGAGGCCATGTCATTAGATTTTCTTCTTTTATACCCTTTCTTGCCAGCCACGCTGTGGAGTACTTGGACGCGTGTGATGGAGCATTGTCCTGCATGAAAATCATGTTTTTCTTGAAGGATGCAGACTTCTTCCTGTACCACTGCTTGAAGAAGGTGTCTTCCAGAAACTGGCAGTAGGACAGGGAGTTGAGCTTGACTCCATCCTCAACCCGAAAAGGCCCCACAAGCTCATCTTTGATGATACCAGCCCAAACCAGTACTCCACCTCCACCTTGCTGGCGTCTGAGTCGGACTGGAGCTCTCTGCCCTTTACCAATCCAGCCACGGGCCCATCCATCTGGCCCATCAAGACTCACTCTCATTTCATCAGTCCATAAAACCTTAGAAAAATCAGTCTTGAGATATTTCTTGGCCCAGTCTTGACGTTTCAGCTTGTGTGTCTTGTTCAGTGGTGGTCGTCTTTCAGCCTTTCTTACCTTGGCCATGTCTCTGAGTATTGCACACCTTGTGCTTTTGGGCACTCCAGTGATGTTGCAGCTCTGAAATATGGCCAAACTGGTGGCAAGTGGCATCTTGGCAGCTGCACGCTTGACTTTTCTCAGTTCATGGGCAGTTATTTTGCGCCTTGGTTTTTCCACACGCTTCTTGCGACCCTGTTGACTATTTTGAATGAAACGCTTGATTGTTCGATGATCACGCTTCAGAAGCTTTGCAATTTTAAGAGTGCTGCATCCCTCTGCAAGATATCTCACTATTTTTGACTTTTCTGAGCCTGTCAAGTCCTTCTTTTGACCCATTTTGCCAAAGGAAAGGAAGTTGCCTAATAATTATGCACACCTAATATAGGGTGTTGATGTCATTAGACCACACCCCTTCTCATTACAGAGATGCACATCACCTAATATGCTTAATTGGTAGTAGGCTTTTGAGCCTATACAGCTTGGAGTAAGACAACATGCATAAAGAGGATGATGTGGTCAAAATACTCATTTGCCTAATAATTCTGCACGCAGTGTATATAAAAAATTTACACAAATGGTAAAATCCATGACTGATTTCTGTACCTCCATTGCCAGTCAGTGGGATGGCTCTACTACTAATGGCGGCCTCACTTGGCTGGATGTCAGTGAATGGCTTGCATCCCAAACCAGAGAAGACTCTTTCCTGTCTGCGCATTTCTGCAGGAGAAATATAGAATAACTGATCACCAGGAGATCACAAGACATCATAACCACCTTGGTTATGATTATGTGGGCCCAGCTCTGGTTGCATCTGATGAAGAATTGCTATGTCTATGCCACCCTGGTGTTATTTTTGCATGGTGCTTGAAGAAGTGGATAAATACTATAAGTCAAGGGAATCAAAGTGTTTTATTGAAATATTTACTAGTCTAGTAAGTGCTTAAATCACCTTTATACCCATGATTCTTGGAAATATCCTGTTCAGTTAAAAGGGTTTATATGTATAATGTTGTACATTATACGTATCTGCATTCTGAAAGAGGCTTGGCTTTCTTATATGCTAAATACAGCTTTGACATGTCAGGCTGTTTGACATGTTTTCTGTGACATGTGACACTTGCACAATTGACAAGTTATATTTATTCTAGTAGATTAGGCTGTGTACATTCAGACGTCTCTAATACAATCTTCCAAGACCTAGTCTATTCACTGCCCTTAATAGAAATGTGCTACAGCAATTGCAGGTACATAGCCAAAATCTCAACTACAAAGCACAGTCACAGTACATTGACAGGTGAAGACTTTTGTTAGCTGGACTGGTCATACATGCCACTACTATGGTGTTTCCTAGAGGGGAGGGGACCATATACCTAAAATAGCTGCAGATAGGGGCGTAGCTATAGGAGAAGCAGGGGAAGAGGCTGCTTTGGGGCCTGAACTCAGAAGGGGCCCACCTAGGAAGAGGACTAAAATATTTTACTGTCTGGACCACCTCAACAGTATTATAAAATGACATTATATACAAAGACACTGTAGGATACAGACGGACCGGGGGGGGGGGGGGGGGGGGGGGGGGGGTGTGTGTACACTCTAATAGCTACCATGGCCACTTGTTTAGGAAATGGATGGTGACGAGTCTATAATCCTAGAAGTCAACTGATGTCCAGAATGAACTACCGTGGCTGCATTACACATCCTTCACATTGATTACCTCGATTTTTAATTGCCTGGTCCCAAAGAATCTTCTGTAGGTCCCCAGTCCAGGCCTCCTTGACATCAGGAGAAGGAGCCTGAAAAGTGTACGTATCCTCCAATTTCCTTCGTCGAAACCAAATCTCAAAACAGAGTCCGCTGCCTCCCAATGTGTGAGTTAGGCCAATCTCGGAAGTCTACGCAGCAAGCACAATAAAATCATGTCATTCAAGACTGATAAAACACAGCCAATAATGAGAAGATCCCACTGATAATGATCATACAGAATGATGATCACTATATATATTGACTGAACAGAAGGTCGAGAATTGCTTAAACATTTTTTGATTTCAACCTAAAGATAATGAAGAAAGTAGTGGTGTAACTATGTGGTGTGATATTCCTAGCCACCATGTTAAATAACCTTGAATATGTACATTATATACATTATCTATGACAAGGGCAATGCACATTACCTTGAAGGACTGCTTGTACACATAGATCTCTCGCCCTGATGCAGCCTTTTTGGTTTTGCTGAAAAGAATCAGATCCTCAAATAGAAAGACCCTTCTGAGGCATTTTCTCTTTCTGTAGGAGATCATAAACTCCCCTTGACGCAGAAGTCGGCCTTGTTCCTTTAGGTTAACCTGAAGTAAAGGTGAAGATGAACATGAAGTAAACAGGATAAAGCAGTGAAGGTAAAATAATCACCGAGAACACTGCATTACATATCTTAAGAAATGGGAAACATCTCAGCTGTCAGGTGCAGCCTATAATCTTTAGCCATATTACAAGATATTGACTATATGTCTCATGGCTGTCATGTTTATAATGAAAGATTGGCGCTACCGTCTTCTTAATGATTTCAATGTTTATTTTTGGTTTGGTGAGGTCCATAGGCTGGTAATGTAGACTGAGTAAGGCAGAAAATTATAATCATACACATACAGTAACTAATAGGTCACACAAACATCAGCCCATACCCACTGCCAGTTGGCATTTCTTACGCTTACAATAGTAGGTTGTTGACTGGACTTTAGCCAGTTATGTACAGCAATATGATATATATTCTAGGCCATAAAACAAACACAATCATTGAAAGACTCCATTGGGAAAGTAATGGGACTCATTATAAACCATTACTTGCCAGTTTTCCTCCTTTCAGGATGCCAGCTACACTCAATATCTGCTACATGTTCAGATAAAGCTGCATAGCATGGTTTGAACTCTGAATCCAGTCTGATTCCTCCCTCTAGCGCAAGGCACAGGACATCCCTAGATTAGATTCCTGTGCACGGAAGGTAATCTATGGGCCTCATGGGACAATCCTGTGTTTGATCTAATGCCCAGGCTCTGAAGCTGCCACCACATGCATCTACATCAAACATTGTCCTGGCCACCTTGGGACTCATCTTATGTACAGGATGCTAAGCGCACTTCAAATTTGGATAAAGCTAATTATCATGGCTTCAACGTCAGTCCTAGAACCTGGCTCTTTGCTCTACAAAAGTCAATGGGCATCCTCTATAGGTCCTATGGGATGGCATTTGATATAGTTCTCATGAGTCAGGAGATCTACATCAAACATGGGCTTAGACATAAATGCTTCTCTATTAATCCACCTCCCACTTATTAATTAACATGGTTCATGGAGGCCATTATTGTCTTCAGATCCATGTACCTGACAATGGTTGATGTTTGGTGTGTACAGTATTTGGAAAAACAGCTGAATATCTTCTTCCTGTTTTTTTCACTGTGTTAACAAATGTGATTATCCAAAGCTTTTATATATTACTATATATAGCATTTGTACTCAGTTGTACTAAATGTAAAACTAAAGTTTTAGAAACTCCAGAAGTACAAAGAGTTGCAGAAGCAACCATTAGAATTACTCAACTCTTTTATTAATGCCCTTAAGTGGGCATATAGTTGAATGAGTATAATAAAATACAGTAAGCCACCAGGCTGCTACCTCCTGGAATAGTCACAGTGTAGTTGGCAGCTGACACACGGGCAGCACCAAGGGGTCAAGCAATACTTATAGTCAGGAAACAGGCCTAAGTCAGGGCAAACAGAGTCTGTGAATATCCAAAAAAACAAGTAAGAGGTCAGAGCAGGTAGCTGAAGATTAATACAGTAACATGCAATAGTCAGGACAGGCAACTGAAGGTCAGAATCAGTAAACAGAGTTTGATACACAAGCAGATGGTCAGAATAAGAACACCTAACTAGGATAAATACATTAGGAAACCTAAAGTTCAGGCAACTTCCTCCTGGTTAAGGTGCCTCAAATAGACATAGGAATCCAGCTATAGACTGAAACAAATCAGAGTGAGCAGGAACAGGAACCCTATGGACAGAAGAATAGGACCTGGCAGGAACAGGCTATGGCCTGTAAGAGTAGTGCCTGGTACTTTGGCGTTGTGACCCCCTGCCAGGAGCAACAACAGGAGAAACAGTTCTGGCCTGGCGAGAAGAGCGATCCTGGTGAGTACTGGGGCACCCGTGCCTGCCCAAAGGAGAGGAGAAGCAGCGGGCATAGGCTGCCAACATAACATGACCATTACTAAATAATAATCAGTATGAAAACATGGAAGATCTCATGACCCCCATGCAGGGGCAATTCTAACTTTTCTCCTGAGGTATACTGGGAAATTGCACACCCTCCTTACATGACAATTCCCAAAAATCATAGTAAAAATACCCTCCACAGTGCCCATAATAATATATATCACACTTAATTGCTCAATGCTCTTGTCTGTTAGGAAATCGGAAGTGTTGGGAAGCATCTTTGAAAAGATGCTGCCCCCTGTGGTTAAGGAAAGGGTCTGCCTAAGGTTGAATTAGATTTTGGTAGAGATTCAACCTCCCTGTATAAGATATGGATGGTGAATTTTTCGTTACGGAACACATACAAACATTTCCAGCAGATGACTAATGTGCATCCATGTAAATGATGATCGGAAGAGAAGGGGAGCTCCACATGTAATGAAATATCATTCAGCTTAAGTGCTACCAACTCTTGCAGTTGCCATCCTGGTAGAATATCTCTACAGTGCTCATAACAAAAGCCTAATAATTCATTTCAAGTTATCCATCTGACAGGAGGAGAGAGTGCGGCCCATGCAATCCCAGCAGTACTTAGAAAATTTCTAAATTAAAGCAATATATCTGCAATCTCATAGCACCGACGCAGAGCAGATCTGTGCAGCTAAGGCCAGGGCCTTATAGGCTATCACACAAAACTATTCTGCTGCAGAAGATGCTGATGTTAAGATTTAGTGACAAGTGACACGAAGCGCACTGGCTACAGGTGTAGGACATTTGACACACGCAGTTCTGCGCTCTTGATGCTGTATGTACTAGAATCAGTAGCCTGGTTACCCCCTGTTGACCTCAGTCCCTCGATCCCAAGCCTGGGATTTCTCCCTATTGTAAATTATGTTCTTCCACAGCAGCTTCTATCTAATCCAGTACTTTGTCTCCGTCCCCGTGTGATGTCTCCGCTGCGCTCCAGTCCATGGCTGCGTGTATGTGATTAATCTCACTCCTCCTGTCTCCCTCTGCTGCGTTCCGAGCAGTTACTCTCACTGCTCAATACGTCTCGCTCTCCCTAATGTCCCCTCTCGCGCACTGGTAATCCACTTTTACTTTAATAGCCATAAATGCTTTGACGTTCTTGATATTACATATTCCTCGCTACATTTCACGGGGAATTTAAAACCTGTCTGTCACCTATCTCCTGCCATCTTTCAAGGGGATGTAAAGGAGCAAATCCTGCATAACCAAACCTTTACTCACAAATTCTAATTATCCACGAGGCAGGAACGTTTGCTTGGAGGCTATGGCAGAAAACTGCATATTTAGTAGGCTTGGATTATACTGCAGCTTTAGGTTATTGTTGTTAATAGGCAGATAAAGTTGCACCATGGGCAATCAGTGATCACAATCAGTAAAGGCTACAGTATTTTTATGCAGCAGCGGTGCACAAAATTTAGCAGTCAGTGTCAGCAGGGCCGGCATCAGCACCCGGCATTCTTGAGCAAGTGGCTGGGGCCCGCTGCTCCTGGGGGGGCCCACTGGGTAGTGGCGTGCCAAAGGGAGGTCAGTCCACCCCGGGTGCCAGCTCTTAGGGCGGTGCTGGGCTGGCTGCTATGAGCGCTTCTATCAATATAGATAGAAGTGCTCATTGCTGGAGCACAGGGGAGCCGGTGGTCCTTTCATTTACTAATCGCAGCTCTCTCCTCCAGGCCTGGCCCGACCCAGCGGTGACGTATGTGTCTCACTGCTGTGCTGGGCCGGAGGAGAGGAGTGCAGAGAGATTAGCTGTAGTGTTGATCGAGCATGCTTAACCGAACGCTAGTTCGGCTTGAGCATCTCGATGCTCGGCACATGGCGGTATTCGACCGAATACCGCATGTGCTCAAGCACAATGCTCAAGTCTCCTCCCCGCACATTTGTTGGCTGCTACGCAGCCAATAAACATGCAGATAAGTACTGCCCTTCACTGTAATGCTGTAGCCATGTTGGTTACTGGAATTACAGTGATTGGCTGGCCGAAACGCATCATTGGGTGCTATATAGCACCCGATGACACGTGTTTGGCTTAGTGTTAGTCAGGGAGAGCTGTGCTGAGTAAGGAAAAGAAAGTGTAGGGAGTGATATTAGTTTTTTTTCAGTAGAAAAGCTTGTCAGAGACCCAAAAGTCCTTTTAAGGACTATTGTTGTGTGTGGCAGCAGCAATATATATTTTTACCGCAATCTGCGCTAAATTGCTAAAACTTTACAGACCCAAAAGTCCTTTAAAGGATTATTGTTGTGTGTGGCAGCAGCAGCAATATATATTTTTAGCGCAACGTGCGCTAAATTGCTAAAACTTTACAGCCCCAAAAGTCCTATTGTGTGTGGCAGCAATATCTATTTTTAGCGCATGCTGCGCTAAATAGCGTGCAATAGTTAGGCCGCTGCAGACAGCGACATTATCTGTGCTAAATCTCCTGTGTAACGTGTGCGCATCCCAAAAATATCTGTGATATCCAGTGTACTTTTTCCGTAGACGGTGTCCGCTGCGGACAGTGACATTAGCTGTGCTACATCTCCTGTGTAACGTGTGGACATTCAAAAAATATCAGTGACATCCAGTGTATTTTTTCTGTAGACAGTGTCCGCTGCGGACAGTGGCATTACCTGGGGTAAATCTCCTGTGTAACGTTTTCATATCCCAAATACCTGTGACATTCCCTGTAATTTTATATTAGCCGCTGGTGACATCAGCGACATTATCTGCGGTATTTCTCCTGTGTAATGTGTGCGCATCCCAAATACCTTTTTTTATTTTTTTGCGCATACACTTACAAATCCTACGCTACTGTACGTATGACATACTTTCAAACATATATAACATTTAATATGAAGAAGGTGAGCAGTGAGGGACAGGGAAGTGGCCGTGATGCTGAAGGTGCATGCAGAGGCCGTGGCCCTGGGCGCGTTGAAACTGTGCCTGCTGCCAGAGCACAAGAAAAACAATCATTCACGATACCTAGCTTCATGTCCCAGTTTGCAGGGTGGCGCAGGACAATGCTCTCGAAGTCAGACCAGTGCGACCAGGTGGTCGGTTGGATTGCAGCAGATAATGCTTCCAGTCAGTTAAGCACCACCCTGTCTTCCACCAAGTCCAGTCTCAGTAGCCAAAAGTCTGGTCAACACAATCCTCACCTTGATCCTCCTTCCTCCCACCATGGAGAGTCTTGCCAAAGAAGTGAACCCACAGTCTGATATTCCGAGGAGCTGTTTTCAGCACCATTCCTTCATTTGGTCATCTCAATAAGCCCGCTTGAAGAGGGACATGAGATCTTGTGCCCTGATTCCCAAACTCTTGAGCATCCACAGTCACAAGAAGATGACGATGGGGAACGGCAATTTCACGAGGTGGATGATGATGATGAGGCACAGTTGCCAATAGGTCAACAAGTCAGGAGGATGAGCAGAGTGAGGAAGTGGAAGAGGAGCTGGTGGACGATGAAGTCACTGACCCAACCTGGGAAGGTGGCAAGCCGAGCAAGGACAGCAGTACAGATGGGGAGGGATCCGCAGCACCGCAACAGGCTTGAAGAGGCAGTGGGGTGGCAAAGGGGAGAAGGCGAGCCACACCAAACGGGCCCGCAACTGTTCCCCGGAGCACATCCTTGTGGAAATCTCCCTTGCTAAGGGGTAGGTGTTCCGCAGTCTGGCACTTTTTTGAGGAAAGTGCAGACAACAAAAGAATTGTAATTTGCAACCTGTGCCATACAAAAATGAGCAGGGGCGTGAACACTAGCAACCTCACCACCACCAGCATGATCCGCCACATGGCATAAAAGCACCGTAATAGGTGGGCCGAACTCCTGGGTCCACAATCTGTGTCTGTGGGTCACACCACTGCCTCCTCTTCCCCTGTGTTTCATGCTTGCCAATCCCCTGTCGAAGGCGCAAGCCCGGATGCCTCCCGCCCTGCACCTGGACCTTCGCAAGCACCATCAGCGACCACATCCACTTCCGTGCCCCAGCGCAGCGTACAAATGTCCTTACCCCAGGCATTTGAACGCAAGTGCAAATACCCAGCCACCCTTCCACAGGCCATAGCACTAAATGCGCAATGCACTATTTTTTACGGTGTTTCGTGCCTGCCTTACACCAGCATGTGTCCCGTAACATCAACCGCGCCCTGACCAACGCATTTACTGGGAAGGTCCACTTAACCACTGACACATGGACAAGTTCTTGTGACCAGGGACGCTACATTTCCCTGACGGCACACTGGGTGAATGGTGGAGGCCAGGAGCGAGTCGTACTCTGGGATGACACAAGTGCTACCGATGCCAAGGATAGCGGCCCTAATTCCATCAGGGTTTCCGCCACCACCTACCTTAGTGGCTCCAACCCCCACTTCTCCTCCTCCACTTCCACTTCAGAATTATCCTCTTGCAGCACCAGTCGGTAACTGGAGGCAGTGTAGCACTGCAGTGGGGAAGCATCAACAGGCCGTGCTTAAGCTGATCTGCTTAGGTGACAAACAGCACACCGCCGCAGAGCTGCGGCAGGGGATAAGAGACCAGACTGAGATGTGGCTCTCGCCACTCAACCTAGAGCCAGACATGGTTGTGTCTGATAATGGCCGCAACTTGGTGGCAGCTTTGGAGCTCAGGAAGCTCACACACATCCCATGCCTAGCCCACGTCTTCAACTTAGTGGTTCAGCAGTTTCTCAAAACCTACGCCAATTTGCCTGAGCTACTGGCGAAGGTGCACCGCATGTGTGCCCATTTCCGCAAGTCATTGACAGCTTCCGCCGGTCTGTCAACGCTGCAGCAGCGCTTACAATTGCCAGCTCACCAACTGTTGTGCGACGTGAACATGCGCTTGAACTCCGCGTTCCACATGTTGGCCAGGCTTTGTGAGCAGCAGAGGGCAGTAGTGAAATACCAGCTGCAACATGGTCATCGCCTTTCCAGTCAGCTTCCGCTCTTCACAAGCGAGGAGTGGGCATGGATGTGAGGTCTTAAGAAACTTTGAGGAATCAACACAGATGGTGAGTGGTGATAACGCTATTATCAGCGTCACCATCCCACTTCTGTGTCTACTCAAATGTTCGCTGCTCACAATTAAGGCAGAAGCTTTGCATGTGGAAGAGGTGAAAATGGGGGAAGACATTACACAGGGTGATAGCCGGACCACCCTCAGTTCGTCGTCTCAGTACAAATTGGATGATGATGAGGAGGAGGAGGAGCAGGAGACGGTTGCCTCCGCTACAGAGGGTAGTACCCATGGAAGTTTAAATCCATCTATTCAACGTGGATGGGCTGAAGAGGAGGATGAGGAGATTGAGAGTCATCCTCCTGATGACAGCGAAGTCTTGCCTGTTGGGACTCTGGCACACATGGCTGACTTTATGTTAGGCTGTCTTTAACGTGACCCACACGTTTTACACATTTTGGACAACACCGATTACTGGTTGTTCCCCCTTCTCGACCCTCGCTACAAAGAGAACTTATCATCTCTTATTCCTGTGGTGGAGAGGACGAGCAAAATGGTGCAATACCAGAAGGTTCTTGTGGAAAAATTGCTCCAAAAATTTCCAGCTGACAACGCTGGCAGCAGAGTATGTAGTTCCTTGGGCAACCGAGGAGGGTAGACGAGGGGAACACACAGCAGTTCCAACAGAGGCAAGGCAACACTCTCCAAGGCCTGGGACAGTTTCTTGACACCCCGCCAGGACCATCACCCTGATGCGTGGCCTAGTGTTACAAGGAGAGAAAAGTTTTGGAAGATGGTGAAGGAGTACGTAGCAGCATCCTCAATGATCCCTCTGTGCCTTGCAACTACTGGGTGTCCAAGCTGGACACATGGCACGAACTGGCGCTCTATGCCTTGGAGGTGACAGCCTGCCCTGCCACCAGCGTTTTGTCAGAGCGGGTATTTAGTGCTGCTGTGGGCATAATAACTGATAAGCGCATCCGCCCATCAACTGAAAATGCTGACAGGTTGACTCTTATTAAAATGAACAAGGCCTGGATTGCCCCTGACTTCTCTACTCCACGCAGGAAAGCGGCTGAACATAAAGGCACTTTAAATGTGTTTTTTATAATGTACTAAATACACTGTATTCCCACACCCCTTCCACCACAAAAAAAGGGTATATGGTTTAATCTTCCTTTTCTCTTCCTTTACCCGCAGGCCCTTGCATGTAATGTTTTAGAGGGTCAGCTCACTAGCAGGCCCTAACCTACAATCTTTTAGAGGGTCAGCTCACCTGCAGGCTCTCGCATGTAATGTTTTAGAGGGTCAGCTCACCAGCAGGCCCTCACCTACAATCTTTTAGAGGGTCAGCTCACCTGCAGGCCCTCACATATAATGTTTTAGAGAGTCAGCTCACCAGCAGGCCCTCACCTACAATCATTTAGAGGGTCAGCTCACCTGCAGGCCCTCGCATATAATGTTTTAGAGGATCAGCTCACCAGCAGGCCCTTACCTACAATCTTTTAGAGGGTCAGATCACCTGCAGGCCCTCGCATATAATGTTTTAGAGGATCAGCTCACCAGCAGGCCCTTACCTACAATCTTTTAGAGGGTCAGATCACCTGCAGGCCCTCGCATGTAATGTTTTAGAGGGTCAGCTCACCTGCAAGCTCTCGCATGTACGGTTTTAGAGGGTCAGCTCACCAGCAAGCACTCACCTACAATCTTTTAGAAGGTCACCTCACCTGCAGGCCCTCACATATAATGTTTTAGAGGGTCAGCTCACCAGCAGGCCCTCACCTACAATCTTTTAGATGGTCAGCTCACCTGCAGGCCCTCGCATGTAATGTTTTAGAGGGTCAGCTCACCTGCAGGCCCTCGCCCATAATTTTTTCGATGCTCAGATCAACAGCAGGCACTCGCCCCTAATGTTTTAGAGAGTCAGCTCTGCAGCAGAACCTCACCCCTAATGTTTTAGATGGTCAGCTCAGCAGCATGCCCTCGCCCGTTAAGTTTTAGAGGGTCACCAGCAGGCCCTTGCTCCTAATGTTTTTGAGGGTCACCAGCAGGCCCTTGCTCCTAATGTTTTTGAGGGTTACCAGCAGGCCATCAATCATAATTTTTCAAGGGTGTATGATGCCCTTCTTTATGTGTAATAAAGGATGTATTGGAGTGCAAGTTCCTTGTAATTTTTGGAAGCCCTTTCACTTAGTGCATAGGCTTTATGAGTGTAGGAGTCCCACTACCTGAACAATTGTACCACAATGTGAATGAGGCCCTCCTTTATGTGATATACAGGTTGTATCGGAGTGCCTCTTCCTTGTAATTTTTGGCAGCACTTGCACTATATATACAGTAAATAAACATATATAAGTAAATATACAGGGAAGAATGTTTCCTACAATTGTTCCTCTAAAATCAATTTTATCTTTGGTTTTGTGCGTATTAGTGTCAGTCTATAAAAGTGACGTACTACTCGGACAACATCGTTCCCAGCAGCAACCTTGGAGTCCAAGATGCATCCAGACATCCTCCCCATGCTGTTCCCGAACCATTTCGGTGGTGTTTCTATCAATCTCTGACCTTTTCCTATGACCAGACACCCTCCCCTCTTCATAGCAGGGGGTGCCTGGTTTAATGCTCGGGTTCTCCCATTGAGTTCCATTGTGCTTGGATGCTCGGTAGAGCACCCGAGCATCCCGAGGTGTTCGACCCGACCACCCGAACACCCAAGCACTTTGGTGCTCGATCAACACTAATGAGCTGCGGTTAGTGAATGAAAGGACTGCTGGCTTCCCTGCTCTCCGGCAATGATAGGTATGTGAGGGGGCCACAGGGAGGTCATTATACTGTGTGAGGGTCCCTTACATAGTATAATGATACCCAGTGCCCCCACACACAGAGTATAATGACCCCCAGTGCCCCCCATTTAGTATAATGATCCCCAATGACCCTTCATTCAGTATAATGACCCCGAGTGACCATGTGGGGCCACATGAGGTCATTATAGTGTGTGGGGCCACTGGGGGTCATTATACTGAATGGGGGCCACTGGGGATCATTTTTCTGAATGGGGGGCCATTGGGGGATCATTTTACTGTGTGGGAACCACTGGGGGGTCATTATACTGTGTGGGGGGCCACTGGGGGTCATTATACTTAGTGGGCGTCCACTGGCGGTCATTATACTTTGTGGGGGGCATTGGGGGAGTCATTATACTGTGTGAAGGGCCACTAGTGGCCATTATACTGTATGGGGGCCACTGGGGGGTCACTATACTTTTTGTATGGCACTGGGGGTCAGTATATGGTGTGGGAGTCACAAAGGGACATGTAAACGTAAAAAAATTCCACAAGGGGGTCCACTGAGTTTTATCGGCCAAGGGTCCACATGAACCTGGAGTCGGCCCTGAGTGTCAGGCTAAAAGGGTTAAAAATAGCCCCTGCACCTCTCACAAGAAAACATGCATCCTTTGCATAAAGCACTGTTGCTATGGAGTACCGTTTGACCCTGTTGCCGTGGCCACTATACCTAAGTTAAATTGTTATGTGACTATAACCTGCCAATTTACTGAAGAATATGTGAGTAATGTACATTATACATTTTATGTTGTGTTATTACATGCCATTATAACACAAAGGTTGTCTGCACTGCACATATTGATGACCTATAAAAGTATTGTTTAGAAATAGAAAACAGAAAATTGGCATGTGCGTATGTATTCACCCCCTTTGTTAGGAAGCCCATAAAAAGCTCTGGTGCAACAAATTATCTTCAGAAGTCACATAATTAGTGAAATGATGTCCACCTGTGTGCAATCTAAGTGTAACATGATATGTCATTATACACTGCTCAAAAAAATAAAGGGAACACAAAAATAACACATCCTAGATCTGAATTAATTGAATATTCTTCTGAAATACTTTGTTCTTTACATAGTTGAATGTGCTGACAACAAAATCACAAAAATTTAAAATTGGAAATCAAATTTTTCAACCCATGGAGGTCTGGATTTGGAGTCACACTCAAAATTAAAGTGGAAAAACACACTACAGGCTGATCCAACTTTGATGTAATGTCCTTAAAACAAGTCAAAATGAGGCTCAGTAGTGTGTGTGGCCTCCACGTGCCTGTATGACCTCCCTACAATGCCTGTGCATGCTCCTGATGAGGTGGCGGACGGTCTCCTGAGGGATCTCCTCCCAGACCTGGACTAAAGCATCTGCCAACTCCTGGACAGTCTGTAGTGCAACGTGATGTTGGTGGATAGAGCAAGACATGATGTCCCAGATGTGCTCAATTGGATTCAGGTCTGGGGAACGGGCGGGCCAGTCCATAGCATCAATGCCTTAGTCTTGCAGGAACTGCTGACACACTCCAGCCACATGAGGTCTAGCATTGTCTTGCATTAGGAGGAACCCAGGGCCAACCGCACCAGCATATGGTCTCACAAGGGGTCTGAGGATCTCATCTCGGTACCTAATGGCAGTCAGGCTACCTCTGGCGAGCACATGGAGGGCTGTGCGGCCCTCCAAAGAAATGCCACCCCACACCATTACTGACCCAATGGCAAACAGGTCATGCTGGAGGATGTTGCAGGCAGCAGAACGTTCTCCACGGCGTCTCCAGACTCTGTCACGTCTGTCACATGTGCTCAGTGTGAACCTAATTTCATCTGTGAAGAGCACAGGGCGCCAGTGGCAAATTTGCCAATCTTGGTGTTCTCTGGCAAATGCCAAACGTCCTGCACGGTGTTGGACTGTAAGCACAACCCCTACCTGTGGACGTCGGGCCCTCATATCACCCTCATGGAGCCTGTTTCTGACCGTTTGAGCAGACACATGCACATTTGTGGCCAGCTGGAGGTCATTTTGCAGGGCTCTGGCAGTGCTCCTCCTGTTCCTCCTTGCACAAAGGCGGAGGTAGCGGTCCTGCTGCTGGGTTGTTGCCCTCCTACGGCCTCCTCCACGTCTCTTGATGTACTGGGCTGTCTCCTGGTAGCGCCTCCATGCTCTGGACACTACGCTGACAGACACAGCAAATCTTCTTGCCACAGCTCGCATTGATGTGCAATCCTGGATAAGCTGCACTACCTGAGCCACTTGTGTGGGTTGTAGACTCCGTCTCATGCTACCACTAGAGTGAAAGCTCCGCCAGCATTCAAAAGTGACCAAAACATCAGCCAGGAAGCATAGGAACTGAGAAGTGGTCTGTGGTTACCACCTGCAGAACCACTCCTTTATTGGGGGTGCCTTGCTAATTGCCTATAATTTCCACCTGTTGTCTATCCCATTTGCACAACAGCATGTGAAATTGATTGTCACTCAGTGTTGCTTCCTAAGTGGACAGTTTGATTTCACAGATGTGTGATTGACTTGGAGTTACATTGTGTTGTTTAAGTGTTCCCTTTATTTTTTTGAGCAGTGTATATACACACCTTTTTTGAAAGGCCCCATAGGCTGCAACACCTAAGAAAGAGGCATCACTAACCAAACACTGCCATGAGGACCAAACTCTCCAAACAAGTAAGGGACAATGTTGTTAAGAAGTACAAGTCAGGGTTAGGTTATAAAAAAATATCCAAATCTTTGATTATCCCCAGGAGCACCATCAAATCTATCATAACCAAATGGAAAGAACATGGCACAACAGCAAACCTGCCAAAAGACGGCCGCCCACCAAAACTCACGGACCGGGCAAGGAGGGCATTAATCAGAGAGGCAGCACAGAGACCTAAGGAAACCCTGGAGAAGCTGCAGAGTTCCACAGCAGAGACTGGAGTATCTGTACATAGGACGACAATAAGCCGTACGTGCCATAGAGTTGGGATTTATGGCAGAGTGGCCAGAAGAAAGCCATTACTTTCAGCAAAAAACAATAAGGCACGTTGTGAGTTTGCAAAAAGGCATGTGGGAGACTCCCAAAATGTATGGAGGAAGGTGCTCTGGTCTGATGAGGCTAAAATTTAACTTTCCGACCATCAAAGAAAACGCTATGTCTGGAGCAAACCCAACACATCACATCACCCAAAGAACACCATCCCCACAGTGAAATATGGTGGTGGCAGCATCATGCTGTGGGGATGTTTTTCAGCAGCCGGGACTGGGAAACTGGTCAGAGTTGAGGGAAAGATGGATGGTGCTAAATACAGGGATATTCTTGAGCAAAACCTGTACCACCCTGTGTGTGATTTGAGGCTAGGACGGAGGTTCACCTTCCAGCAGGACCATGACCCCAAACACACTTGCAAAGCAACACTTGAGTGGTTTAAGGGGAAACATGTAAATGTGTTGGAATGGCCTAGTCAAAGCCCAGATCTCAATCCAATAGAAAATCTGTGGTTAGACTTAAAGATTGCTGTTCACAAGCACAAACCATGCAACTTGAAGGAGCTGGAGCAGTTTTGCAAGGAGGAATGGGCAAAAGTCCCAGTGGTAAGATGTGGCAAGCTCATAGAGACTTATCCAAAGCGACTTGGAGCTGTGATTGCCGCAAAAGGTGGCTCTACAAAGTATTGACTTTAGGGGGGTGAATAGTTATGCACATTGACTTTTTCTGTTATTTTGTCCTATTTGTTGTTTGCTTCACAATAAAAAAAAACAAAAAAACATCTTCAAAGTTGTGGGCATGTTCTATAAATGAAATTATACAATTCATCAAACAATCCATATTAATTCCAGGTTGTAAGGCACCAAAACACAAAAAAAGTCAAGGAGGGTGAATACTTCTGCAAGGCACTGTGTATATATATATATATACAGTGGGATGCGAAAGTTTGGGCAACCTTGTTAATCGTCATGATTTTCTTGTATAAATCGTTGGTTGTTACGATAAAAAATCTCAGTTAAATATATCATATAGGAGACACACACAGTGATATTTGAGAAGTGAAATGAAGTTTATTGGATTTACAGAAAGTGTGCTATAATTGTTTAAACAAAATTAGGCAGGTGCATAAATTTGGGCACCACAAAAAAGAAATTAAATCAATATTTAGTAGATCCTCCTTTTGCAGAAATTACAGCCTCTAAACGCTTCCTGTAGGTTCCAATGCGAGTCTGGATTCTGGTTGAAGGTATTTTGGACCATTCCTCTTTACAAAACATCTTTAGTTCATTCAGGTTTGATGGCTTCCGAGCATGGACAGCTCTCTTTAAGTCACACCACAGATTTTCAATTATATTCAGGTCTGGGGACTGAGATGGCCATTCCAGAACGTTGTACTTGTTCCTCTGCATAAATGCCTTAGTGGATTTTGAGCAGTGTTTAGGGTCGTTGTCTTGTTGAAAGATCCAGCCCCGGCGCAGCTTCAGCTTTGTCACTGATTCCTGGACATTGGTCTCCAGAATCTGCTGATACTGAGTGGAATCCATGCGTCCCTCAACTTTGACAAGATTCCCAGTCCCTGCACTGGCCACACAGCCCCACAGCATGATGGAACCACCACCATATTTTACTGTAGGTAGCAGGTGTTTTTCTTGGAATGCTGTGTTCTTTTTCCTCCATGCATAATGCCGCTTGTTAAGGCCAAATAACTCAATTTTAGTTTCATCAGTCCACAGCACCTTATTCCAAAATGAAGCAGGCTTGTCCAAATGTGCTTTAGCCCACCTCAAGCGGCACTTTTTGTGCTGTGGGCGGAGAAAAGGCTTCCTCTGCATCACTCTCGCATACAGCATCTCCTTGTGTAAAGTGCGCCGAATGGTTGAACGATGCACAGTGACTCCATCTGCAGCAAGATGATGTTGTAGGTCTTTGGTGCTGGTCTGTGGGTTGACTCTGACTGTTCTCACCATTCGTCGCTTCTGTCTATCCGAGATTTTTCTTGGTCTGCCACTTCGAGCCTTAACTTGAACTGAGCCTGTGGTCTTCCATTTCCTCAATATGTTCCTAACTGTGGAAACAGACAGCTGAAATCTCTGAGACAGCTTTCTGTATCCTTCCTCTAAACCATGAAGGTGAACAATCTTTGTCTTCAGGTCATTTGAGAGTTGTTTTGAGACCGCCATGTTGCTACTCTTCAGAGAAAATTAAAAGAGGAGGGAAACTTACAATTGACCCCCTTAAATGCTCTTTCTCATAATTGGATTCACCTGTGTATGTAGGTCAGGGGTCACTGAGCTTATCAAGCCAATTTGAGTTCCAATAATTAGTTCTAAAGGTTTTGGAATCAATAAAATGAGAACAGTGCCCAAATTTATGCACCTGCCTAATTTTGTTTAAACAATTATAGCACACTTTCTGTAAATCCAATAAACTTCATTTCACTTCTCAAATATCACTGTGTGTGTCTTTTATATGATATATTTAACTGACATTTTTTATCGTAACAACCAACGATTTATACAGGAAAATCATGACGATTAACAAGGTTGCCCAAACTTTTCGCATCCCACTGTATATATATATATATATATATATATATATATATATACACACAAACACACACACATATACAGTTTACATACACTATATAAAAAGACACATATGCATGTTTTTTTTCTCAATACAGTATAAACCTTTCCGGTTTTTGGTCAATTAGGATTACCATAATTATTACTATTTGCCAAATGCCAGAATAATGAGAGAGAATGTTTTAAGGCATTTTTATTACTTTCTGCAAAATCAAAAGTTTACAATCATTTCATTAATATTTGGTACCATTGCCCTTAAACTGTATGACTTGGGTCAAACGTTTTGGATATTTTTCCACAAGCTTCTCACAATAATTGGTCGGAATTTGGGCCCATTCCTCCTGACAAAACTGGTGTAACGGCACCATGTTTGTTGGTCGCCTGGCTCGCACCTTCCTATTCAGCTTTGCCCATAAATTTTTAATAGGATTGAGATCAAGGCTCTGTGATGGCCACTCCAAAACATTGACTTTGTTATCCTTAAGCCACTTTGTTACCAGATTTGCAGTATGCTTCAGGTCATTGTCCATTTGGAAGACCCATTTTCCTGGCTGATGTCTTGAGATGTTGCTTCAGTATTTCCACATAATCTTCTTTCCTCATGATGCCATCTATTTTATTAAGTGCACCAGTCCCTCCTGCAGCAAAACAACCCCACAACATGATGCTGCCACCCCCTCGTTTCACAGTTGGGATGGTGTTCTTAGGGTTCCATGTTTCTCCATTTTTCCTCCAAATGTAATGATGGTCATTATGGCCAAAAAGTTCAATTTTTGTTTCGTCAGACCACAGGACGTCTCCAAAAATGTAGGTCTTTGTTCCAGTGTGCATTTGCAAACATTAATCTGGCTTTTTTATGTTTCTTTTAGAGTAATGGCTTCTTCCCGGCAGAGTGGCCTTTCAGCCCATGTTGATACAGTACTCGTTTCACTGTGGATATTAACACAATCTTACCAGCTTCCGCCATCATCTTCACAAGATCTTTTGCTTTTGTTCTCGGGTTGATATGCACATATCGGACTGAAGCACGATCATCTCTGGGACACAGAAGCCGTTTCCTTCCTGAGCGGTATTATGGCTGGACATTCCCATCTTGTTTGTACTTGCGTATAATTGCTTGTACAGATGAACGAGGCACCTTCAGGTATCTTGAAATTGCACCCAAGATTGAGCCAGACTTGTGCAAGTCCACAATTCTCTTCCTGATATCTTGGCTGATTTCTTTAGACTTTCCCATGATGCAACACAAAGAAGCAGTGTGTTTCAGGTGTGCATTTAAATACATCCACAGGTGTGTCTCTAATTAACTCATATGTTGCCAACAAACCTAACAGAAGCTTACAAACACATGACATCATCATATGGGCAGTCCAGAATTGTTTAAAGGCATAGTAATGTTAGTGTATGTAAACTTTTGACATTGCAGAAAATAATAAAAATGCCTTAAAACATTCTCCCTCTCAATATTCTGGCATTTGGCAAATAATGCAAATTATGGTAATCCTAATTGTCCAAAAACAGGAAAGGTTTATTGTGATTTCATGTCAGATATTGAGAAAAACATGAATATGTGTATTTTTATATAATGTATGTAAACTTCTGGTTTCAACTGTATATCCATGGACCACTACAGTAGTGCTGACAGGAGCACCATTCATGTACTGAGGGAGCGTTACTTTACTTTTTGCTACAACCAGCTAAAGGGCTGGACGCACGCCTGATTGCTGGACATAGCATTTAGGTATTAGTCCTCATTGAGAGACCCTATATCCTTCTTTAATTTTGTGAAAGTAGGGTGTATTGGAAGGGACTTTATTTATCATCATTTCTTACGTCACAAACTTGAATGTCATCCATGGCAAGGAGATCATTCCCATGACGGAGCTGGAATCTGACAGCCTCCCGGGCAGATTTCAGCTCTGCCTCCCTGGTACTTTGGCCTTTGCACTCCCACTCCATGTCCTGCAGGAGAAGACTGTACTTGCTGATACGCTGGATGGGTTTTAGAAGATAGGACGAGAGATCCATCTTGTCTCCCAACTCCTGCTGCTTCCTCTGTGAAAATAGCACACATTATCATAGGGGTCATCCTTAGCTCACACAACAATACACAAGCACAATACAGTAAAACCTATAATGACAATATAAAGACATAACTTTGATGGCCCTTATTCAGAATAAACTATGGGCCATGTTATTGGCATAGCACCATGTGGTAGGGTCCTAGGTTCAAATCTGACCAAGGGCAACATCTGCATGGAGTTTGTATGTTCTGCCCGTGTTTGCTTGTCCCATTGGGGACAGTTCGATGCTAATGTCTGTAAAGCGCTGATAAATATAGTAGTGCTATAGAAGTGCAGAAAATAAATAAATACTGCAGCTCAGGTCTTTTCACTGGGGCTGATCTACAGTACCAGATACGTGTTCACATCCCATGTGCATATGCTAAATGCATCCATAGGCCCCCATTCACATGGTGTATGACAAAAAGGTGTCCTTTTGGCATACTCCTGGCTGGTAGGTGATGGCATAATATAGTGTAGTACAGGGGTCATCAACTGCAGGGAGACTATAACTTCTAGCATGCACACTTGCTCAGTGGTTCTCGTAACTTCCATAGAAGTGAATAGAGCATGCTTGAGGTTGCTGACCCCTGGCATAGTACAGTAGGTTCTTTAAAAAACAAACAATGGTAGACTATCAGCGATGCATGCTGATGTATGCCTTTACATTGGCATACAGTGGTGCTTGAAATTTTTTAACCCTTCTGAATTTTCTATATTTCTGAATAAATTTGATCTAAAATTACATCAGACTTTCATAAGTCCTAAAAGTAGATAAAGATAATGAAATCATACAAATGAGTCAAAATTATTTATTTATTGAGCAAAAATTATCCAATATCACATGTCTGTGAGTTGTAAAAGTATGTGAACCTTTGCTTTCAGTATCTGGTGTGACCTCCTTGTGTAGTAACAACTGCAACTTCGGGTAATTGCTGATTAGTCCTGCACATCAGCGTAGAGGATTTTTAGCCCATTCCCTTGTACAAAATGCTTCAACTCTGCTATGGTGGTGGGTTTCCTTTCCTCCCATGAACTTCCCACTTCAGGTCCCTCCATCACATTTCTATTGGATTAAGGTCAGGACTTTGACTTGGTCATTCCAAAACTTTTACTTTATTCTTAACCATTCTTTGGTAGGATGGACCTGTGTGCTTATGGTCTTTGTCTTGCTGCACGACCCACATTCTGAACATGTATGTCAACCTCAGTGAGCTGGACAGAGAATTCAGAAAAGGAGAAAACAGCAGGTGGCGCTATACAGATAGATATCAGTGAATTACTCAGTGGCTATAATACATTTTTAATTACATGCAATTAAAAATGATCCAGGTGCTGGTTTGAAAAATGTAGAACATTTTTCTTGCGACAACCCTTTTAACATTAGCTAGTGTGAGAAAGGCCTTTAGTTACTTAGAGGTTACCTTGGGTTCGTTTGTGATTTCATAATATTACACCCCTTGCTCTGGGTGTTATCTTTGTTGGCCACCCACTCCTGGGAGGGTAATAATGGTCTTGATCTTGAATTTCCTCCATTTGTACACAGTCTGTCTGAATGTGGATTGGTGGAGTTCAATCTCTTTAAAGATGGACTTGTAACTCTTTCCAGCCTGATAAGTATCAACAACTGTTCTTCTGAGGTCCGCAGAAATCTCACAAACATGTAGTGAAGATCAGACTTTGACAGATCTTTGTTCTGTAAATAAAACAGGCCACCTTCTCACACCTGATTTTCATTCCATTGATTGGAAACATTTCACCTTCAAACTATCTGCTAATCTTAAAGGTTCACATACTTTAACCACTCACAGAGATGTGATATTGGATCATTTTCCTCAATAAATAAATGAAACTCTAATATTAGTAATAATAATAATAAATCAACTCTAATATTTTTTACTCATTTGTTTGATTTGTCTGAAAATCTGATTTCGTTTTAGGTCAAATACAGAATATAGAAAATTCTGACCAAACTTTCAAGCACCACTGTATGTCACCGCCTTCTTAGTGAGCTATACATCTGGGAATCCCAACATTTACCATCGATGGAAGGCTTTAGCGCAGTGAGAACAGAGCCAAAGCTCCATTTTGTCAGATACTGCAGTGAAGAGGCAACATCAATCTAGTTGCCCCTTCTTTCTACTGATTGGTGGATCCCCATCCATGAATCAGGTTATTAAAGCTATATCCCATAAAAACTATAAAAAATAATTCAATCTAAATTGATTAAAAAACAAAACAAAAAAAAAACATGATTAATCATATGGTGCTGAATTGGCATGGATTGACTGCTTCCAAGCTTCTATAGCTTTCACTGAACAGGGCCAATCCTTCTTGAGCTCTAAAATTGAGACAGACTTGTTGCTAGGAATAAACTGCCACATGGTCTTCTATATGTGGTTGTCAGGAAACTTTTACCTATCAACCAGTCTGCAACAGATTTCATCAGCTCAGCACCAAACAGTCCATGAACTAAGAAATGAGAAGGTACAAAGAACAGCAACTCTTAATCCACACTTTCTCTATCTCTTACTCCCAGGAGGTAAAGTAATGTAAAATATATTATGTTATATAGTAGCTATTAATTGATGTTTCTGCTTCTACATTTTATCCAGAATTTATCTCCACCATACCTTGAAAAATGTTGCTCCATGTTCTTGTAGTAATCGGTCGGACTGAGGTTTGTTCTTGCTGTAAAAAGCATAAAGTCCAAACTTTTCTTTCTGTAACGTGAAACAAATTAGTAATGGAATAAGTACCGGTAACTTGAATTTTATAGTTTTTTCGCACCCTATATTAGAATTAGGCTTCATGCCCGCTACCATATATGTGAGTTATCTCCATTTTTATGGTCGTTCCACAATTTACAGAACATAGAAAAACACAGAAAAACATTTTGCAGATCCATTGTTTGCTGAGCAAAATATGGACATGGCCATGAGCATAAAGCCTTATGCTGATTGCACTTAAGCAAATCCAATATGTTGCAAATATGACAGAGTTTGGTGTATACAAGGGTATTGACAACACTCAGCTTATGATTTATTCACACATTTCCAGCAAGAATAACAGTGGAACAGCAGCATTTGAAGAACAAAATACTTTACAATTGATCATTTATGGTGAATACAAATAGTTACCGGTACTGAAGCAGACAGGCCAAGTTCTCTTTGAACATATTAGTGACAGTAACAATCCTTAAAAACTGTTAGGCTTACATGTTTCAGGAAACAGCGCCCAACATGACTTGGGTCCCTTCTGCAGCTTGTAAGTTCCTGTAGGAAAACATGGCTGTGGAACTCATAGAGTTTTTCCAAGTTTCCAAATATGGCGGCATGCTGCCCACGTAGGGTAGGCGGGAGATCTGGCTGATCCATCTCACTCAGATAGTGGGAGAGCACATAACCCAGAGAACATACATAATCTTTCTCTGTGGCAAGCAGTTCTTCCATTATTCGATGGAGCTTACTGGACAGGAATTGAATAAAAAAAAGATGAATATTTATTGGCATGAAAAACATTTCAAATATTTGCACTGATCCTCCAGATCTCAAAACTATGAATGGTTACTAACTAATAAGTATGGTCATACTAGAACAAGTCCATATATCCCTGAGGACTCATGTATGTACATACTGAAGTCATGTGCACTGAGCCTGTCTGGTGGCACTTAAGGGACCATGTTAGTGACTTGTAGGCAACTAGTGGGCTGGTTGTATACAGGGGTCGAGTCGAGGGGGAACGCGTGGGAACGGCGTTCCTGCACTTTTTTCATGGCAGGAACGCCGTTCCCTTTCAGGGCAAAAGGACCAGGAGGGGAAGCGGTGAAATCAGATTGACAGGGGGCGGAGCGGAGGCGAGGCCCTGCGTGACTCGCACTGTGCAGGGCAGGCTAAGTGAGGAGGGAAGGGGAGCGGCTTCAGTTGAGGACGGAAGACTCACTGACTGACTCCCCCCCCTCCTGGCTGAGAGCTCCCCTCCTCCTATCCTGAGCCTGCGACTGCCTGAAGCAGTGGGGTACCTACCATATAGGCAGACCACGCAGCTGCTATGGGGCCCGTGAGGAAGGGGGGGCCCTGCAGTGGAGGAGAGTCCCCGCCCCTGTCTATCTTCCTAACTGTCTCCCATCTGCTAGCCCCGCCTCCTAGCTCCGCCTCCTGTCTGTTAGCTCCGCCCCACCTGATTCCTCTGGATTGCCACAACCAGTAATGAAGTAAGTGACGACTTGTAGGTGAGGACAGTGCAGAGGTGTATGTGTGTGGAAGGGGGCAAGGTCACTCAGCTTTCCCAGGCTATTCCTCTGCACATAGGCCATTCAGAACAGGAGGGAAGCTGGGTGTCACTACATTATGTAATGTGACTCAGCTTTCCTGGTGTCCTGCATGGCACAAGTGCAGAGGCATGAGAAGATATGAGGGGAGGTGGAAGTTGTGTTACTCAGCTTTCTCATGTCTTTCCACATGTGCCATGCAGGAGAGCAGAAAAGCTGGGTGCTATTACATCATGTAATGTCACTCAGATTTCCTGCTATCCTGCAAGGCATAAAAGCTATGGGGCCCAATGATTTCTGTGTACGCCCCTGCCTGACTGTCTGCTGAGGTGAGCGTGGCTGGACCATCCGACCGGACCGGGGTCCTGGTGGTCTGGTCCAGACCAGTCTAAGTGTCTGTGACTGTCCCTGAGTGAGTCCGGGGGCCCTAACCCGCCTGGTGGGAGCGCCGGTGGCCAGCAGCCCCAGACCAGACCAGTCAATACCCCCTCTTTTATCTCAGTCAGTACTCTCATCAGATGTGACTGCAGGCAGCACAGCAGCAGGCCAGAAGAGATCGATCAGCCAGGATTAATGTGCACAGCCTGGGTGGGAGGCCCCCCCTTACCCTGGCCTTAGGCAAGTGACAAACCCCCCCCCCCCCCCCTCCTCAATCTTAGGCAAGTGACAAACCCAGCTCTGCTACATCTACAATGAGCAACTACAACAAATGTAATGCCAAACTGCAGTTCCTCTATGCGATTGTGATGCCTCAGATAGCTTCCACTGGACCCACAGCCTTGTAGATGTAGCAGAGCTGAGTTTGTCACTTGCCTAAGAATGAGGGGGGCAGTTTGTCACTTGCCTAAGCGAGGCCTCCCACTGTGCACATTAATCCTGGCTGATCGATCGCTGCTGCTCTCACATCTGATGAGAGATTTCCTAAGGGGGTATTGACTGGCATTAGGGACGGGCTGGTGGATGAGGGCAGCCACCCGGTCCTGCCTATGGATCACCCAGTTTGCACTTAGCTATGCCCAGGCCCCATGCCAGGGGGTCCCTGATATATTAACTGACCAATAACATGGAGATCCCAGTGCCAGCTGCCTTGCTGGTGGACGATTGGCATATACTTATGCTGTGGGCCACAGCAGAAGTATATGCCAATCGTCCACCAGCAAGGCAGCTGGCACTGGGATCTCCATGTTTATTTCATGTTAATTTTGCAGTTGTTTGTGTAAACTGGCACTTTACAATAAATTTTGCACTGAATTTTCAGCGAAATATATATATATATTTTGGGGGGGGTTGCAGTGGATCTTGGGTGAGTTCCCACACTTTTTTCCCCAGGACTTGACCCCTGGTTGTATAGTGACTACAATGAGATATCCTATTTTCTTTAACAAGGGTACACCCCAGAGCATAAGATGCTCCTCTGGTGGACCCAGGATATTAGACAATAAGTGTCCCCAAAAGTCTAACAAAAAAGGTTAAAGATAACTTCAGATCTAATCCCTTGTCACTAGGGTCTATTTCTTATGGGTCGCTACACATAAACTATTAGACCTTACTGACCATATATTCTGTATATACAATGATAACAACAAAGTTGTGAAGCAATTAAAAGTGGATGTGTATATGTTCTCAATAGATAGTTGATGGGTCTTCGCCTCTCGAGAGGCCAATGAACCTCAGACTGATCATTTCCTAGAATAATTGTTTCTATATTTATGTTAAAGTCTGCCAAATTCTTTATGACTCAGTTGGGGACAAGTGTTAAAACTTGGTTTAATATACCTATTGGTGCACGTACTTGATCTAACATAAAAGGTAACTGAAAAACCACACTAGGTTCACTTACGCAAAGTTAAATTTTGCCGTCCAGTCATTGTCCCTAGATGATTCAGTCATGGCTCTTCTCATCCAAGGCATGTATGAGGTAAGTGGTTCCATTGGTTGCAAAGGAGAAATAGTTGAAGAACTTTCTGAGGAGTAATGGGAATTTGAGTCTCCTGTTGAGAAGCTGGCATGCCTAGAAAGGACGCATCTTCTGCCTGACTGCTTCATTTTACTACTGTCATTCTCAGTCATAATACTAGAGTCATCACTATTGGCCCTGCCATAGGAGACCCATGTGAAGTGGTCTGCATTTGTCACAGAGGATGGCTGTACTGGGGTTGGCCTAGAAAGCTTTGGACTAGGAGTATGCAAAATCTCTAGCGCTTCATTGTTGGAGTTCTGCACCATCAGCTCAGTGCTTTCAGGATCTGACCCATTGCTGTTTTTGGTTTCTTCACTGGTAGAACATCCCTGCGAAATCAAAGTTTCTCGTGTTGCTCTTGTGTTTCTTTGACTTCTAGGTGCTTTAAGAAATAGACCCATGGAACCAGCATTAAGACCAAAACTACAGCAGTTAATAATGGTTGATTCTGCAGATCTCATACTGCCCCGCGGCCTAAATTCATGGTCCTCCTTTCGGCTTCCTTGCGTGATTTCATTAGAAAAATTTACCGCTGTGTCTTCTCCTTTACTGACACTAGAGGACAATGTGGTATCCTTGTGCCAGGCTGCATTTTGCTCGTCTTTACACTTCTCTACAGTTTCTTCTATAAGTTGCTTAGCTTCCTGACATTTGAGCCAAGTCTCATTCCAAACGGCCAGTCCTCTACAGCTGCTTAGTTTGTAGGATTCTTCTTTCATCTCTTGAAATTTGACATCTGACAACTCCTCAGTTAATTTCTGTAGGTAGGTCTCCAGGCACTGCTGGGTCTCTGGCTGGCAAAGCTTTTGTTCAGCCATTTTCAATTGTCCCACATAGCGGCTGTAGCTCATGGTGAGCTGTGTAATCTAGTAGAAGAGATCAGCCAAAAATTAAAACTAGGACATATTACTTTTTCCTGTTATACTTATCTAATGGCCAAAATAAGCCAAAAAAAAAAAACGTGATGGTCTACCTTGTCACAAAATCTGTACAGATTCAGAAGCTTCTCCAGTTCTTCTTTTTGCCTTTCAACATTCATGTAGAAACTACTCAGTTTGGTCTGGAAGGCTCCTCTCGTAACCTTAAAAAAATCCATTTCTGGAAACATGGACCCACTGAACTTATTTGCATCATCCAGAAGAACCAACCCATGGTTATAATGCACCTGTAAAGGTTAACGATAAAAACATGGGTACATAGATCCAAAAGGGCATCCAAGCCTTTGTAGCTCAAACCAAACTACATCAATTCTGGGATCAAAGATCCATTGATAATATGTAGAAGCTTTATAATAGGTTTTGAGATTAATCAGCTTTTTTCCTATTGATAAGGAATACTCACTGTTGCTTGGAGGAAGAATTCCTTAAACCTTTTGTGATACTTCTCTAAAGTTTCCAAAGACCATTCCATAGTGTCCATCTCATGTAGCTGATTTTCTCCATCTCCATCCATCCATAGGCTCAGCTTTGGAAGTAAGCGTGAAGTTAAAGAAGTTGTCCATGATTGTTTCCAGAAACACTGCTATGCCTGTCCACAAGTTGTGTGTGGTACCGCAGCTCAGAATTATTCATTTTAATGGAGCTGTGCAGCAATACAAGACACAACAAGTTTAACTAGTCTTCGACCAGACCTTTAAGGCTAGGGCGACATGTGTCGCGCGACAACTACATTGCAACATGTGTCACTCGACATTCATGTTGCACAGCATTTTTTGCAATGAAAGTCAATGGTGTCACACTATGACATGCTGGAACTGTGAAGTGACAGTCGCTCGAAAATCCAACTTGGATGGATTTTTTGCGACTGTCGTGTCGCAGTCACAGCATGTTGCATGTCGCAGTGTGAGACCATTGACTATCATTATAAAAAATGTTGTGCGACTTTTCTGCGACAAGAAGTCACATGACTGTGTAGCCCTAGCCTTACTGTGATGCGAAGTTAATTCTATAATCTATTATACTGATGGTCTTCATACAAGATTCTAATGTTATTTTTATCCAGATATTGCAGGGCCGGTCCTGACACTTTCATGTTCTATTCATTATAACATTTATCTCATTCACTTTCCTGTCTTTACCTGGCTAAACTGTTTTTCCAACTCCTGGATCTTCAACATGGACTCCAAAAGTTCCAGTCTGCGATTGGACTTAGTAACAAGAGCGTGCACTCGTTCCTCCAAGTGGTTGTACATCTGTACCGCTGACTCCACGGCACTCCTTAAAGATTAACAATTAAGATTTTCACTGATGACTCTTATAAAGAGGAGCTGTCACCTCTCCGGACATGTCTGCTTTAAGCTACTTTCACACTAGCGTATGTATTTTCTGATATTGAGATCCGTCATAGTGTCTTAATACCGGAAAAAAATGCTTCCGTTTTGTCCCCATTCATTGTCAATAGGGACAAAATGTAACTGAGCAGAACGGAGTGTTCCAAAATGCATTCCGTTCCCTTTGGTTGCGTTCTCATACCAGAGAACAAACCTCAGCACGCTGCGGTTTACCTTTCGTTATAGGATGTGGAGCAAGACGGATCCGTCATGACCCACAATGCAAGTCAATGAGGACGGATCCGTTTAACTCTGACACAATAGAAAACTGATCTGTCTCCCATTGACTTTCAATGGAGCTAATGATGGATCCGTCTTGGCTATGTTTATGTTAAAGATAATACAACCGGATCCGTTCACGGATGTTAGTTGTCTAAAGCGTTTTTGCTGATCCCTGCCAGATCCAGCAAAAACGCTAGTGTGAAAGTAGCCTTAGTAACTTCTTGGGGTTTTCTGAGATTTCAATACTGATTGGTGAGGGTCCGACACCCAGGACTCCCGCTGATTAGCTGTTTGAGAAGACAGCGGCACTCGCAGCAGCACTGTGGCCTTCTCTCAGCTTTACTTAGGCCAAGTGATGACACATCAGTCACGTAGCTAGGCGCAGCTCAGCCCCATAGAAGGTGTTGAGAGCGATACCAAGCACTGGTGCTATACAATATATGCCGCTGTTCTTGTTAGGCACGGAGAAGGCCGCGCTACTCACAGGACCCCCGATGCTTTCTCAAACAGCTGATTAGCAGGGGTCCTGGGTGTCAGACCCCTCTGATCAGATACTGATGACCTATCCAGAGAATGGGTCATCAGTATTAAAATCTTGGAAAGCCTTTTTAGTTGTTTTGTCAGAAAATGGCATAATAATACTAAGAATAATAACTTTCATTTGTATATTCCACAGAGATTTACAATTAGGGCTCATCCACTTGGCTATGCTATACAGAGCCATAATATGGCACCCATAGAGGTCTGTGTGACTGTACCATACCGTTA
Organism: Bufo bufo; assembly: GCF_905171765.1. Taxonomy (NCBI): domain Eukaryota; kingdom Metazoa; phylum Chordata; class Amphibia; order Anura; family Bufonidae; genus Bufo; species Bufo bufo. The sequence continues at coordinate 344,150,322 of NC_053394.1, forward strand.
TTTGCCTCCAGCTTTATACCTAATCCAAAGCATGTTCTGTCACAAAAATACAATATATTGTGGTTTAAAGGGAACCTGTCACCAGTTTTATGGTGTCTTAACTAAGGGCAACATAAATAAGTGACTGATTCTCTTAGCAAAATGCTGGGTCACTTTCTTTAATTGGCCCAGTCAATCTGCCAACATCTTGTATTGAAAAGCTCCAGCTGATAATGATGAGTCCTGAATATTTATGAGCTTCTGACTCTTCCCGCCTACCTGCTGCTGAATGACAGTTATTTTCCATATGAATCAGCAGCAGGTGGGCAGGGGAGTGGCTATAGCTATGAATTAAATATACGCTGGACTCAATGACATCACGCTGGACTCAAATCAGCTCATTAGCATGCGGCATCTTTGTGTGTATATTATGAGGTAACCATCTGTCACACCAGTAAGTGAATACATCTAAGGTACTTTTTAGTAGTTAATGATTGTATATAATTAGTTAGATTATAATCAAATATCCACATGACAGGTTCCCTTTAAGGAAGCATTGTATGGCAGTACGTAGAGTGCCACGGCTCCATAGTAAAGGAGAGCCTGCGGCTGTGTGTAGGAGGTACGCTTCCTTACATCTCATCCATGGGCACAGGGATCTGGAAATCGCATTTTAATAGTACTATATTGCAGAATTTCATGTTGGCTTCCTTCAGCTCTATTTATGGACTTCCAGAGGACCTCTGCATGCATCTGCAGGCCTCATCTTTCTCTACATAAACTGATACACTGACCTTTAATGTGAATGCTGTGATCTGGATTGATGTGCCTTAATTGTCCTTTCTTTAGATCCAAGGACTCCTTGTCTTGTTTTATTGTCCCTTTTAAGTACATAATATAGAATTTTATGGATTCTCCATTTCAATGGCTCATGAATACTGAACGTCTGCCAGGCTTAGAAACAATCATAAACCTCTGTATGGAGAATTTTATATTGAATTTTAGTGTTTTGTGGTATTTGAGACAGAGGCTTACTGTATTCAGTGCGTATGAAGTGATTTTAATTAGAAGGGTTTATTACATTTAGATTGTTGTTCCTATATTGCATACAGTACCTGCCAACAGCCCCATTTTTCACAAGAAGCACCTACCCAAAAGACCTTGCAGGTCCAGGCTTAATCTCCTTATTCATAATTCATCAGGTATTTGCTGCTATTTGGTTGCATTTAGGTTGGTACATATGCATGTGGTTTTCCGTGCTGTAACTTCAGACAATTGGATGATAGACAGGTGTATGAGAAACTGCCTACAGATCCCACTTGGAAAATCCAAAACACCCTGCGTAGGTTTCTACATACATATGTAGAGAAAAATGTAGTGTCACGCAAACAGGCAGAGAAACTGCTCCCGACTTCTCTGAGACGCCCCACCTGGTATTTTTTGCCAAAAATACATAAGTCACTGACCCAGCCCCCCGGGAGACCCATTTTCTCCAGGACTGGGTCAGTGACCGAACCGGTGTCCAGGTACATAGACTGGCTCTTGAGACCTATTGTAAAGATGATACCCTCGCATTTGAGGGACACGTCGGACCTCCTCCGGTCACTGACTGATATTCAGTGGCGGGAGGAGTTTCGACTAGTGTCCCTCGATGTGGAGAGTCTATACCCGGATCCCTCAGGATAAGGGCATTGAGGCAGTGATGGAAGTCCTACAGAAAATGGATAGAAGTGAGGACTTCAAGATGTTTATCACGGAAGGCCTGAAACTAATTCTCACCAACAATGCCTTAATGTTTGGGGATTCCTGGTATAAACAAAGGGTCGGTACCGCGATGGGGACCCCAGTGGCATGTACATTTGCCAATCTGTACCTGGCCCGGTTCAAAGATCGTTTTGTGTACTCGAACTCCAACCCATTCTTGAAATATATGCATGCCTATTACAGGTTCGTGGATGATGTTTTTATCATATGGTCCAGCGACGAGGCACATTTCAAAGAGTTTGTGGAACACTTAAATACAAAGAACGACATGAATATGCAGTTTACTTACCAGTTTGGGGGCAATAAAATCGAGTTTATGGATGTGGTGGTATCGGTAGTGGAGGGGGAGTTGGTGACGGAAGGTTTTCGTAAGCCGACCGCCGCCAACTCCCTCCTCCATTTCTCAAGCTATCACCCAAGCACAGTAAAACAATCAGTGCCATATGGCCAATTTAGAAGACTTGCGCATATAAACACCACCTCAATGAGTTATGAAAAACAGGCGCAAGATTTGCGCGATAGGCTGAGACATAGAGGGTATCCCCCAGACTTGCTAAACCAAGCGATGAAAAAAGCGTCAGAAGTACATCAGACAGAACTAAGGGAGGGAAAATCCTCATTAAAAGGGCCCCCACCCTTCGCTTTTTCCTTTAAATTTAGCCCTATGGCCGACAAGATAAAACAGGTCATAAGGAAGAATTGGAGTATCCTAGTGAGGGATGATTCCCTAAAACAATTGAAAGATATGAAACCAGTGATAGCATTTAGAAGATGCCATACTATACGCGATCAAGTGGTAACTAGCCACTTCAGAAAAAAACGCCTCACATGGCTGTCTGAACAGAGACCAAAAGGGAACAGGAGCTGCAGAAGCTGCTCCTTCTGCAGCTTCAATTCCCAATTACAAGTGATCTCTGTTGCAGGGATAGAACACAGGGTTTTTCCACTCATTACCTGCCGCAGCAAATTTGTGGTTTAACCTTTGCTGGTCTTGAAATAGTTAACCGCACTGAGAGGGGTGGTGATAGAGAAAGGGAGCTTCTGAGAAGAGAAACTACATGGATCCTACGTACAGATGCATTGGGTCCTTTAGGTTTAAATGAAAAAATAGATATGAGCGTATTTCTGTAACAGATTATTTTTTGTACATTGTATTTTCGTATTTGGATTTGTTTTTATTGGTTTAAGTATTTCACACATGCACTTTACATTATTGAAGGGGTCCCGCTATCGACCATAATCCCTGCCCTCCTTGCTGAAAGGCCAGGTGTTGATTATTTAGTAATTAAGCAATTACTGCGATGACGCGGCTTCCTGTGCACATTAGAAGGTGCCGAGACCCCGTCAATGGTGGAAAGCCAGAAGAAGTGCACATACGCGCGAAACGGCTGTCGCTTACTCTCTGCTGTGTCTGCACTTCATGCACCCCCCTCCTGCCATGGAATAAAGTTACCTGTCTACTATCGGTGAGTGCCTCTCGTTTTGTTCTCTCCTTTGTTTTATCTCTAACCTATTGGGTTTATGTAACTTTTCTGTATTATTTGTTGGAGTGTACTTCCTTCCTTTTTTAGAGGAGTCCCTTATGCCTTTTTGTGTATTATGATAATAGTCATATATGGTAGGTTACTCCTAGGGGGGATTCTTAACCTTGTGTACCTGCTGAGGAGCTGCTTTTTCGCAGCGCTCACCGCATTGCTGCTACATACTTATTTATATATTTATTCATTTATATGTCGTCTTCTAAATGATGTCATTCAATAAAATATGGTATCGTAATACATGTGTGTCTTTGGTTTTTTGGTAATATTACCTAGCCAAAAGAGTTGTAGCTTCCTAGGTAGAGCAAGTTGGAGTCTAATAACTATGGTCACCTTTGTAACCATTTTTTGTTTTATGTATGTCGATATATTATTTTGATCTAAAATGTTGTAATATGTTTTTTATAAAAAGTTTTTCATTTGGCGTCTGCAACTTCCATCTTTAACAATACACGTCAGGCAACAGTACATGTTAAATCTGTCAGACTGGCTGTCTGATGGCTTGTCCTCCAGTCCCTCTCTCTCCTCTCCTGAACGATCTTCTAAGCTGATTTATGACCAAATCACAACTCTGGAGTTTGTTGTGGGACAGAAGAACTTAGGAAAAATGTTTTTTTGCCATACACCTTCTAAGTAATCTGCTTATGTTTTAACTTTTTATAAAGCAGGAACATTTATCAGATGTTTTATGTCGCTATTTGCTCCATAATTTGCAGCCTTTCACTTCAATTGGCAACTTTGTAAAGTGTTGAGAAAAGTGTGCGGTGCAAAGGTGTGCCCTTCAGCGGCCCCACAGATTTACAATCGGTTTCTGGCATAAATGACAGTTCAAATCTATGTCAGCTTACAGCGTTGCTAGGTGTCCTCCATCTCCTATCTTCTATATACAGAAGACGGAGGACGTAGTAGTGGGCATTCCCGAACGCTGCGTGTGTGCTCCCGTCGGACCGGGATAGTCCCTTTATTCGCGATAAAACTTTGCAATTAGAATATTCCTCATATTACTCAGGAGGAAGAGGGCGTGTTTAAGTTTGCAGAAAGCCGATTGGTTGGGATGAGGCTGCGCGTTCCCAAGATGAGCCAAATGAATTCTGGGTAGTTAGGGAGGGAGGTCTCAGCCTCAGGGTAAGGGCATCGTGGCCATCTTGCGAAGATAGTCAGAAAGAAGTCTTGTGAGGAGTGGTTGCTATGGACGGAATCTTATTAAACAAGATTAAGTATAAATCTGAAGGTGTCGGCCCTTTAAAGAGTAATGAGGGGGGAGTTGCAGAGAGCGACGAGGAGAAAGCAAAGCTGTTAAATATTTCTTTCTCCAGTGTATTCACTGAGGAAAATAAACTGTCAGATGAAATGCTGAATGTTGAAATAAATTCCCCATTAAAAGTGTCCTGTCTGACCCAGGAAGAAGTACATCAGCGACTTAAAAAGATCAAAATAGACAAATCGCCAGGACCGGATGGCATACACCCCCGTATCCTAAGGGAATTAAGTAATGTCATAGCCAGACCCTTATTTCTGATATTTGCGGACTCTATACTGACAGGGAATGTCCCACAGGATTGGCGCATGGCAAATGTGGTGCCAATATTCAAAAAGGGTCCAAAAACAGAGCCTGGAAACTATAGGCCGGTAAGTTTAAGATCTGTTGTGGGTAAACTGTTTGAAGGTTTTCTGAGAGATGCTATATTAGAGCATCTCAACGGAAATAAGCAAATAACGCCATATCAGCATGGCTTTGTGAGGGATCGGTCATGTCAAACTAATTTAATCAGTTTCTATAAGGAGGTAAGTTCTAGACTTGACAGCGGCGAATCAATGGATGTCGTATATCTGGACTTCTCCAAAGCATTTGACACTGTGCCACATAAAAGGTTAGTATATAAAATGAGAATGCTCGGACTGGGAGAAAACGTCTGTAAGTGGGTAAGTAACTGGCTCAATGATAGAAAACAGAGAGTGGTTATTAACGGTACACACTCAGATTGGGTCACTGTCACTAGTGGAGTACCTCAGGGGGTCAGTATTGGGCCCTATTCTCTTCAATATATTTATTAATGATCTTGTAGAAGGCTTGCATAGTAAAATATCAATTTTCGCAGATGACACTAAACTGTGTAAAGTAATTAACACTGAAGAGGACAGTATACTACTACAGAGGGATCTGGATAGATTGGAGGCTTGGGCAGATAAGTGGCAGATGAGGTTTAACACTGACAAATGTAAAGTTATGCACATGGGAAGGAATAATGCAAGTCACCCGTACATACTAAATGGTAAAACACTCGGTAACACTGACATGGAAAAGGATCTAGGAATTTTAATAAACAGCAAACTAAGCTGCAAAAACCAGTGTCAGGCAGCTGCTGCCAAGGCCAATAAGATAATGGGTTGCATCAAAAGGGGCATAGATGCCTGTGATGAGAACATATTCCTACTACTTTACAAATCATTAGTCAGACCACACATGGAGTACTGTGTACAGTTCTGGGCTCCAGTGAACAAGGCAGACATAGCAGAGCTGGAGAGGGTCCAGAGGAGGGCAACTAAAGTAATAACTGGAATGGGGCAACTACAGTACCCTGAAAGATTATCAAAATTAGGGTTATTCACGTTAGAAAAAAGACGACTGAGGGGAGATCTAATTACTATGTATAAATATATCAGGGGGCAGTACAGAGATCTCTCCCATCATCTATTTATCCCCAGGACTGTGACTGTGACGAGGGGACATCCTCTGCGTCTGGAGGAAAGAAGGTTTGTACACAAACATAGAAGAGGATTCTTTACGGTAAGAGCAGTGAGACTATGGAACTCTCTGCCTGAGGAGGTGGTGATGGTGAGTACAATAAAGGAATTCAAGAGGGGCCTGGATGTATTTCTGGAGTGTAATAATATTACAGGCTATAGCTACTAGAGAGGGGTCGTTGATCCAGGGAGTTATTCTGATTGCCTGATTGGAGTCGGGAAGGAATTTTTTATTCCCCTAAATTGAGGAAAATTGGCTTCTACCTCACAGTTTTTTTTTGCCTTCCTCTGGATCAACTTGCAGAATGACAGGCCGAACTGGATGGACAAATGTCCTTTTTTGGCCTTATGTACTATGTTACTATGTATGTGAACACAATAATTAGTGATTATGGATTATCACCACAGCAGCAACAACATATATGAAAATTTATTTTGAGTGAAAATATGACAGTTATCCTTTAACACTGACATTTGTAATCTTAGTATATCTGCCCGTTATTTTTATCTGGAGAATACTTTTAAAATGGTTGTCTTGGATTAGAAAAAAAAAGCTCTGCATTTTTTTTTCTAGCAACAGCTCCAATGAGTTGTTCAATAAAATGTATCTGTATTGCGCCACCTGCTGTTTGTTTTTTTCCTATTTTTTTTTTTTGTCCATCTCACTGAGCTGGTCAAACAGTTTAAATCTCCAACTGCCTTAAGCCGTATGTTCGCTGCAGGAGGTGGAACTAAGACTTTCTATTGAGTGTCTTTACCAAATCACATAGACCACACATGTGATAAAACAAAGCATCACTTTATTGAAACACAATGTAACAAAAACAATAAACACATATATAAAATCTTGTGGATGAGTACTGTGATAGAAACCCCCCCTTGGCCAGTAGGGTGCATCCAATAATTATATAATGATAAAGTGACCAGTGCAAGATGGCAAGAACCAGGGATTTCTGTAGAATAAACAACTCCGACTACTAACTGAGTGAAAGGTTGAACCCACATTATTTGGCCCATACGGGTATCAAAATGTAAATAGTAATCAATACAGTCTACTGGTACAGCCACAGTCAATGCATAAATACAAAAATAGACGCACCATGGACGCACCAGGGAAAAGAAGCAATTTCCATGATACGCGTTTCGCATCACCAAGCTTTTTCAAAGGGATACATGTCTCTAAAAGTCAACGTCCTATATACTTCCCCACCCAGCTGGAGATAATCGCCCCACCTGTGTAATCAAGTGACCACAAATCTGTGTCCAGGGGCTGAGGTATCCTATATTAGGTCCAATTGGATCGCACTGCAAGTAAAAAAAAAAGGCACACAAACAGTCCACGGGACCTTCAGTGTCATCATAATCACGTGGATGCTCACATGACTGTGAGCATCCACATGACCATGATTACACTGAAGATCCTTTTGTTTATTTGCAGCGCGATTCAATTGGACCTAATATAGATCTTGCCCCCTGGATACCAACCTCTGAGTACGATGTGGGTCTGTCCTTCTTTCGATCATGTGGTTTGGTCACATGACCGGAATTTCGAGTCATGTGAGCGTCCACGTGATTATGATGACACTGAAGGTCCCGTGGACTGTTTGTGTGCCTGGGCAGATATTTTACTTGCAGTGCGATCCAATTGGACCTAATATAGGATACCTCGCCCCCTGGACACCGATTGGTAGTCACTTGATTACACAGGTGGGGCGATTATCTCCAGCTGGGTGGGGACGTTGACTTTTAGAGACATGTATCCCTTTGAAAAAGCTTGGCGAGGTGAAATACGCGTCAAAAAAATTGCTTCTTTTCCCTCCCGGGTTAGTATGGCCCATCTATTTTTGTATTTATGCATTGACTGTGGCTGTACCAGTAGACTGTATTGATTACTATTTACATTTTGATACCCGTATGGGCAAATAATGTGCGTTCAATCTTTTACTCAATAGAGTTGTTTGTTCTACAGAAATCCCTGGTTCTTGCCATCTTGCACTGGTCACTTTATCATTATATAATTATTGGATGCACCTTACTGGCCAAGGGGGGGTTTCTATCACAGTACTCATCCACAAGATTTTATATATGTGTTTATTGTTTTTGTTACATTGTGTTTCAATAAAGTGATGCTTTGTTTGATCACATGTGTGGTCTATGTGATTTGGTAGAGAGGCTTTTATGCGTCCACACATGAGTGATAGGATCATGCTGTTGTTGGCGATATTTTGGTTTTCTTTCTATTGAGTGTGTCTCATTCTGTGTGGAGAGAGAAAGAGTGATTCTCACTCCTGGTTCTAGCGATTCTAGGGATCTCAGCACTCGGACCTCCACCAACCAAAAAGTTTGGATATATATCTTTGACATTTCAAAAGTTTTCTTGAAAGCTCAGTGACCCTTTAATGGGGTTTACCCCTCGCTGGGGTAACACCTGTGGGACCCCTAACAATCACTACAATGGGGGTTCTGAATTGGGCATCCTCCCTCACCGTGCAAGTACCGGAAGGACACGTAGCACAGATGCAAGTACATGGAAAAGGAATTTTGCAGAAGAAATACATCTGATGCTAAAGTGGGTTGTCCAAGACTTAAATACTGATTACCTATCCTCAAGATGGCTTATCAGTTTCTGATCAGTGCGGGTCCAACTCCCAGCACCCCCTGCATCACTCACCCGACCAGTGTTCAGGAGAGCGATGGAGCCTCTTCCTTGATCTGGGATGTCCATCTATCACATGTCCTATGTGCAGCTCAGTTCCCATTCAAGTGAATGGGACTGAGCTGCAATGCCAAATACAGCCACTATACAATGTACGGCGCTGTGTTTTCTATGCTGTGAGGAGGCCACGGCGCTCGAAACAAATGATCAGAGACTGAGAGTGTTGAGAGTCGCACTCCCACTAATCAGATACTGATGGCCTATCATGAGGATATTCAATATCTAATTTCCAGAGAACCTTTTTAATGAAGACATCTGAAATTTAGGAGCATAATTTAGACCTATGAATAGCGTTGGGAAAATTCAATTTGCCACGAAGCCGAATTTCCTTGTGCTTCATGGTAGCAAATTGATTTTCCCGAAATGGCGGTAAAAAGTGAAAAAAAAAACCCATACTTATTTCATCCGATTGAGCACAAAGAGCCATCTGCCGCCATCTTGATTGAAGATCTCGCATGAAATCCTGTGCGCGGCAGAGATGATGATCATGGGCTGCATGAGATTTCACGCTAGATCTTTAATCAAATAGATGAGGTAAGTATGATTATTTTTAAATTTTTTTAATGCTACACTATAATATCAAATGTTAGATGCCGCGATCAGCTATGAACACCGCATCTGAGGGTACAATGACGGGAGCAGTGCAATCGCCATTCCCCGCCATTGCACCCACTACTTACAAAAAAATACGCTTCGCACGGAGTAAATTCAGCGAAACAGCCGAATTGAATTTTTTATACTTTGTTCATCGCTACCTATGAATATATATTAATGAGGATTTACAGGCTTAATCCAAATTTTATTTATTTATTTTACCTCTATGGCTGCTGACCCCATGCTCAGTCCCTGTCAGGAGAGGAATTTTATGTGTCAGCTCCTACAGGCCTGCATGTGCTAAATGGCTGGTTGTTGATAAGGCTGAGTATTCGGAGGACATGTAATGAGCAGTATTTAACACCTATCACTCCCCGGTGAGCGCAGGCTTGGCGTATTCCCACTCCTAGATAACTGAGCACAGCTGCACTGCAGTGCCACCAAGTGGAGACAGATGGGAACACACACACACACACACACAAAGAAAATGGCCTGTTTTCAAGTAAATATGCAAAACTCAAAGCTACAAGCTAATAATGCATATAATAAACTGGAAAACCAAAGCAGAGGATTAAATTAATTAAAATAATTCTGCGTTACAGGGGTTGTCCAGTTTAGAAAACTCAATATGAATCTGTGCCGGCTGGGCCCGTGCGGTCTGCAATGCACGGGCACTAACCGTGGGGCTGCCGCATGCGGATCGCGGACCCATTCACTTGAATGGGGTCCGCGATCCGCACATTACTGTCCGCACCGCGGTGCGGAGGCACAGGCAGAAAACCCAGGGAAGCACTATGGGACTTCGATCTTTGCCACCGTTCCGCACCGCACCGCATCTTCCAGATTGCGGACCCATTCACGTGTATGGGCCCGCATCCGTGATGCGGGGTGCAAATGACCGATGCCCGTGTATTGCGGACCCGCTGTTTGCGGGCCAAAACGCGGCCACGGCCATGTGCATGAGCCCTTAATTTGCGAGGCGATAATAAAGGGGTTGTCCGAGTGTTTAATACGGTTGATTTATCCTCAGGATAGGTCATCAGTATCTGATCCGATCTGCTGTTTGAAGAGACATGTGACTGTTGCTGATGTAGTCACATGTGTGCTGTACAGAGACCTGCGGGGGATGATGGGGGGGGGGGGGAGTACATAAATAGTTATCATTTTGAACAAATGGCTGTTTTTCCCAGGAAAATCCACACAAAATTCTATAGCAACATTTTGACGATTTCCCTGAGGCTTTCTACAGATTTACAGCATACATTTTCACCACCAAATCCCCTTACATGTGGATGGTTAGAAACCCCCTCACCAAAAAAAGCCGCAAGACTGAGGCAGTAAATGCCAGACAAGGAAGGGAGGAGAGCTGCAGCAGTATCTCTCCCTCATGCTGTGAGAGGGATGGAGGGACCATGTTACAGTGTCCCTGCCTCAGCCTGTGCGAGGCTCATGCTGTGAGAGGGATGGATGTCACGGCCATGGCTATGACCGTGACTCCTGAACCGCATGCGGTTGTCAGCGGTTTTCTTTGGTGTTCAATCACAGGTGAGGGCTGTGGTATTTGCCTCACCTGTGGTTGCCGCTGGCAACAGTATGTATGTGGCAGCGTAGCAGGCTGAGCTGTGCCATTGCAGCTCGCTACGTTGTGCATGCGGTTTTGTGTGATGTGTGTATGTGTGCACTTCCTTTTTATGTTATTGTGTGCACGTCCCCTTTAAGTGGTGTTTTCCCTTCCCTGGTGTTGGAAGGGTTAATCTCCTTCCTAGTGTGTGTGTCTCACTGGGTGTGTCCGACTGTGGGGTGTGGCTTCTTGGCCTATAAAGCCTCACAGCTTTTGCAGGCCTGCAGGTTGCTTCAGCCATGCTTAGCTGAGAGCAGCCTCATGTCATTACTACCTGCCAGTAAGAGCCACCCCTGTGGTCATAACCATAATGTCTCATTAAGTTATTTCTAGTTATGTGTGATGTCCGTGTGATGTTTTATATGTGATTTTGTGCAGCTATGGATCTGGGTCCCTGTGTGGGGATGCGATTGTGATCTGCACCCTGCTAACACAGGGATCCAGTCAGCAAGGCTGTGGCAGGTAGGTGGAACTCTTTGTTCACCTGTCATATCCATAGAGCTGTTTATGTTTCCCCTTTTACAGCAGCTTGGCCGTTGAGACTCCTGCTCCTCCGTGTCTAGGAGGAGTGGGTTGTCTTACTCAGCTCCTAGCTTAGGGCCATCTTGAGGGCTAGCAGGGACTTCTAGGTTCCGGAGCATGAGCCCTCCTACCATCAAGGTTGGCTCATGTAGCTAGGAGTCAGGGTCAGGTTAGGGATGCCTTTAGGAGGTGACCTGCTCCCTAATCCTGTCTTCATGGCCAAGCAGCCGTAACATCACCGGGCTCCACACGGCTGAGGATTTCCCCCATCCTCAGCCGTGACAATGGAGGGATCATGTTACAGTGTCCCTGCCTCAGCCTGTGCGAGGCTCATGCTGTGAGAGGGATGGAGGGATCATGTTACAGTGTCCCTGCCTCAGCCTGTGCGAGGCTCATGCTGTGAGAGGGAAGAGGGAGCAGCCGTTGGGGGGGCATCTGATCCAGCCTTCCACTTCACTAGTTATCTTGGGGTGTTTGATGCACCTCAAAATGAATCTGATGACCCATGGCCCTAACATATGTAGCAGCTACCGCTGTCCATTCATGATGACCGGCTTTTGAAACTGAACCCACTAGTCAAATAAATCAAACTTTGATTTCTTGCCATTTTGAAACGTGGGAATTTTGTTTTAGAACTAAATGAAACATTTTTAGCTTGCAGTGCACCAATTATAGCTGCAAGTAACTAGTATTAGGTAAAGACTCTACTTGTCAGCAGGCACTGCATTATGGAGAGAACATACTGGCACACTTTCCCGCAGCCCCTGATTTAGCTCATCAAAGCAACTGTTTTTCACGCATGCACACTGGGAGACACCTGTGACATACCGTATCATTTTCTTGGTCAGAAAGTAACTTGCTCTGCTTCCTTCTTATGGTGTTAAGTGCATTAACCTAAAATAGGTTCTATCTTATTCATCTATGTCTGTGGCCCTTCGGCTTTTGTGAAAAAGCCCATCATGTTCTGAAAGACACTGGTTTTGAACCTAAGTCATTAAAATGTAGATGTTGCTAGTCTTAAAGAGTAAATTTTATGGTACTAGCAGAAGAACCCGGCTTCGCATGGGTATATTTCATTTGCAGTATTTCATTTAATGTTTCTATGTTTCTATGTGTCGATATCGACAGTATCCCCCTCAACAGTGAACTCCACAGCCCCTCACCCCTTAACATTGACCCTCCACGGTGCCTCGCCTCCTTAAAATGTGACCTCCACAGCAGCCCATGCCCTTAACTTTGACCTTTGTAATACCCGCCCCTTTAACAGTGAGTTTCACAGCACCCCACTCCCTTAACATTGACCTCCTCAGGGGCCCGCCCCCTTAACAGTGACCTTTACAGCACCCTGCCCCTTAACACTGACTTCCATAGGGGACCGTCACCTTATCTGTGACCTCCACTGTTCCCTGCCCCCTTACTAGAGACCTCCACAGCACCCTTCCCTTTAACACTGACTGCCACAGTAACCTGTTCCCTTAACTGTGGCCTCCACAGTACCCCGCTCTCTTAACAGTGACCTCACAGTACCCTTCTGACTTAACAGTGACCTCCACAGCAGCTGCTCCTTTAATAGTGGCCCCTGCCCCCTTAACAGTGACCTCCACAGCGGCCTGCCCATTAACAGTAACATCCACAGTGAACGCCCCTTTAACAGTGACCTCCACAGTGCCCGTCTCTTTAACAGTGGCCTCCACAGCAGCTGCCCCTTTAATAGTGCTGCCCCCTTAACAGTGACCTCCGCAGCAGCTGCCCCTTTAATAGTGGCCCATGCCCCCTTAACAGTGACCTCCACAGCGCCCTGCCCCCTTAAGGCTAGGGCTACATGACGATATGTGTCGGGAGACATTTTGTCGAACCAATGTCGCACAACAATTTTTATAATGATAGGTTATGGTGTCGCACTGCGACATGCTGCGACTGCGACACGACAGTCGCAAAAAATCCATCCAAGATGGATGCATGTAGCAGTGTAGTTGTGCCTTATGTGTCGTTAAACTTATTGTCGTCGTGTAGCCCTAGCCTAAAGCTGACCTACAGCAGTGAAGAAAAATGGCTGGGTTGTTATGGAAACCTGGAGTAAAACTTTGTGTATGTAGAGACCAAGAGCCTGCGAGCTTCTATTGGCTGATAAGGGACATGTGACCGTGTGTATGGCAGTTGGGATACGAGTGAAAGACTTGCAGGTTTGTAACTGCTAATGCAGTTCATTTTTTGTGAATATCTCAGCAACGGTACGTCCTAGAGAGTTGAGCCCCGGTCTAAAATCTTCCCGGATGCCTGATGTACCTGTGTGCCAAACTTGGTGAAGCTCGGTCCAGTCGTTTGGTCGCGCATAAAGAACAGATAGACAGACAGAAACTAATTTTTATATAAATAAGAGATTTTACTGTAAACATATTCTTTTGAAGAAAGGCTTGACATTTTTTAGTTTTATGTGAATATGCCTATAAAAGACATCCAGTTTTCACACTGGCCACTGGAGCACACAGCATAAGCTCACTTACAATCTTTGTTGTATAGACAGGGACAATGTCAGCAGTCATCTCATTATTATTAGAGGCTGTGGATTTAATGACTGTTGACAGCTCGAATTTTCTTTTGGGGGTCTAAATAAGGGAAGATAGTAAGAATATATAACATTCACACAGAAAAGTCTCTGTATGCATCTCTCCTGCCGGTCCCTGGTTGTTGGAGTATGTCTTCCTGTAGACTTGTACGCCATGTCTTCCTGTAGACTGTATTATACCTATGAACACTTTTCTGAGGTTTTTTTAAAGGGTTATTCCCATCTTGGACATTTATGGTATGTCTACAGGATATGCCATAAATGTCCAGTAGTCCAGTAGATGTGGTTCCCAGCTCTGGGACTTGCACCTATTTCAAGAACAAGGGTCTTTCTCACTCCCATCTCATGGATGCTGTGAATAGAGAGGGGGCCACACATGTGCTGCTCTATCCATTCACTTCTGTAGGAACTCTGATAATTGCCAAGCATGCTTACTCGTCTATCTTGGGATCTCCTACAGCAGTGAATGGAGAGTGCATGGGCATCCACCTCTCCATTCACAGCATACTCGAGACGGGGATGTCACAGTAGGTGAGGGAAGGGAAGCAAACCAAACACAACAAAATTAAACAAAACAGCAGGCTAGGCCCCACAGCTAGGGAACAGGTAAAGGTCACCTCCAGACAATCCCTGAGCCTTTCCCTGACTGCTACCAACATGAACAGATCTCGATGGGAGAAGTGTTCATGCACACCAACCTAAGCCCTGCTGTAACGGACACAAACCCTCAGCTAGGGAGCAGGCGGAAAAACAACTGGTTCCTTGCTCAAGATGAAGGAACCAGCGTCTACCTAAGGCCTAGCCAGTACAAACAACAGAAGGGAAGGAAGGAGAACTTAACTGAAGATGAACTGAGAGCAGGAGATCCACCAAACACCAGCAAAGATCTCAAGGAGAAACAATAAACCGCAAGGGCTAAAGTGAGAGGCAGGTATAAATAGCATCGCTAACAAACTAATGAGCAGAACCTGTGAGGGCGTGGGATTCTGCCCAAAGCCACAATAAAGCAATCTGTCAGATAGATTCACGTGCAGCAAGTCTGACAGATCTTCTCAGATCACTCACAGGGCAGGGCGTGACAGTACCCTCCTTTCTACGGGTGACCCCCGTGAAAGGCGTTCACAAGGAGGCTAGCATTAACATCAGTAGCTGGAACCCACATCCTTTCCTCAGGACCGTATCCCCTCCAATGCACCAGGTACTGAAGGGAACCCCGAAGAACATGCGAGTTGAGTATTTCGGAGATCTGAAATTCCAGATTACCATCTACCAAGACAGGAGGAGAAATCAAAGGAGATGGTTTAGCAGGTTCAACATACTTCTTCAACAAGGACCTGTGAAACACATTATGGATCTTCCAGGTCTGCGGAAGTTCCAGATGAAATGCCACCAGATAAATAATGGCCAAGATTTTGTAAGGACCAATAAATCTTGGGCCCAACTTCCAAGAGGGTACTTTCAACTTAATGTTCTTAGTGAACAAGCACACCACACACAGGTCCGGACCAGTCATACGACTCTTGTCAGCCATCCGTTTATATATTTCACCCATCTTTTTCAAACTAACCTGAATCTTCCGCCAGATAGAAGACAACAAAGAAGAGATACTCTCTTCTTCAGGTATACCAGAAGATTTAGTCCCAGAAAAAGTACCAAACTGAGGGTGAAAACCATATGCGCCAAAAAATGGTGACTTATCAGTTGGCTCCTTTCTACGGTTATTCAAGGCAAACTCAGCCAAGGACAAAAACGAGGACCATTCTTCCTGATTCTCAGCGACAAAACACCTCAAATAAGTCTCCAGGTTCTGGTTAGTGCGCTCAGTTTGTCCATTCGACTGAGGATGGAAAGTCGAAGAGAAAGACAACTGAATACCCAGACGAGTACAAAACGCCTTCCAAAACCTGGAGACAAATTGCATCCCCCTATCAGACACCACATCAAAGGGAATGCCGTGTAGTTTCACCATGTTATCAATAAACACCTGAGCGAGAGTTTTAGCATTGGGCAAACCTGATAATGGTACAAAGTGAGCCATCTTACTGAAGCGGTCCACCACCACCAAAATCACAGTTTTCCCAGAGGAACTTGGTAAATCAGTGATGAAGTCCATGGACAAATGAGTCCAAGGACTAGATGAAATGGACAAAGGAAGAAGAGATCCTGATGGCCGAGTGTGAGCCACCTTAGCGCGTGCACAGGTCTCACAAGCTGCTACATAGCCCTCAACACATTTGCGCAAACCTGGCCACCAGAATCTCCGGGAAATAAGATCCACCGTGGATCTACTCCCAGGGTGTCCCACAAGGACATTATCATGATGTTCCTTGAACACCTTGTGTCGCAGTTCTGAAGGAACAAACAACTTCCCTGAAGGACAGGAATCAGGTGCCTCACCTTGAGCCCCCAACACTTCCGCCTCCAGCTCGGGATAAAGAGCGCATACCACCACCCCATCAGTCAAAATCGGAGCGGGATCCTCCGAATCTCCCCCCAGGAAAGCTACGTGACAGAGCATCCGCTTTGACGTTTTTGATCCCAGGACGATAAGTGACAACAAAATTAAACCTGGTAAAGAACAATGACCATTTGGTCTGTCTAGGGTTCAGACGCTTTGCTGATTGCAGGTAAGCCAGATTCTTATGGTCAGTAATTACCGTAATCGGATGAATTGCTCCTTCTAGCCAATGACGCCATTCCTCAAAGGCCAATTTGATGGCCAACAACTCTCTATTCCCAACATCATAATTTCTTTCGGCGGCAGAGAGTTTGTTAGGAGAGGGAACCTGCGATAAAACTGCTCCGACTCCCACTTCTGACGCGTCCACCTCCACAATGAAGGGTTGAGACACATCGGGTTGCATCAGAATGGGAGCGGAAGCAAAACATTCCTTAATTGCATAAAAAGCCTGTAATGCCAGAGAGAGAAGTCAGCGCCCTTCCTAGTCATATCGGTCAAAGGTTTGACAATAGTGGAAAAATTCAGGATGAACTTCCTGTAGTAATTACTAAATTCTCCTGCCGGCCCCATTCTAGTACCGCATGGACCTTTTCAGGATCCATGCGAGAACCTGAGTCAGAAAGTAAGTAACCAAGAAACTGCAAATCCTGAACAGCAAACACACATTTTTCCAACTTAGCATACAATTTATTCTCCTGAAGGATCAATAATACTTGTCTTAAATTATCCTGATGAGTCTCCATATCAGGTGAGTAAATCAGTATGTCATCGAGGTAAATAACGATAAACCTCCCCACCAAATGATGAAAAATGTCATTGATAAAGTGCTGGAAGACTGCCGGGGCATTAGTTAAACCAAACGACAAAAGGGCATTAGTTAAACTAAAGGGCAAAGGGCATTCTCGAATTGACCCTCAGGGGTATTGAAGGCCGTCTTCCATTCATCCCCTTCCCTGATTCTTATCAGATTATAAGCTCCTCTTAAATCCAACTTAGAAAACACCTTGGCACCAACAATCTGATCAAATAGATCTGAAATCAAGGGAAGGGGATAAGGGTCACGGTCACGGACAGTAATGAGATTTAATTCCTGGAAATCCAGGCACAGTCTCAGGGACCCGTTTTTTGTTTTTTTTTTCAAAAAAGAAGCCCGCTGCCATAGGTGATTCAGATGGTCTAATATGTCCTTTTGACAAACTCTCGGCAATATACTCCCGCATATATATACACAGTCTTCTCTGCACTCTAGAGTTCCTATTACCAAAGCAAGAAGAGACCTGACCTAACTGCATAGGTTCCTCTCCAGTCCCTGGTTCAAGTGTCACTGTACTCCGAGGGACAGGAGGGACAGATTCCCCAAATGATAGTGCCTCCTGCCTGAAGGGGAACCTTTCACCTCTCCCTCAGATGTCTATCAATCCTTATGGCTAGAACCATGGTCGCCTCCAAAGAATCGGGATTTTCATGAAACGCAAGAGCATCTTTTAGTTTCTCAGACAGCCCCTGACAGAACTGACTACGGAGTGCAGGGTCATTCCACTCCCAGTCAGTCGCCCATCTTCTAAATTCAGCACAATATGACTCAGCCATATGTTCTCCCTGACACAAGCTACGTAGCTTAGATTCGGCCAGAGAGACCCGGTCTGGGTCATCATAAATCAGGCCCAAGGCTCTGAAACATTCGTCCACCAATCAGAGGGACTGCGAACCAATCGACAGAGAAAAAGCCCAGGACTGAGCATCACCTTTTAGCAGAGAAATGATAATCCCCACTCTTTGATTTTCGTCTCCAGATGAAATCGGACGCAGACGAAAATATAATTTACAAGACTCCCTGAACCGAACAAAGTTATCACTACCCCCGGAAAACCTATCTGGAAGAGCGAACTTTGGTTCAAGGCTGACCTGGTTCCCACCAGCGATGTCAGACGCCAGAGATCTCTGTGCAATGGAATTGTGGAGGTCAGCAACCTCCAAAGACAATCCCTGCATGCGATCTACCAGTGCATCAATAGCTTCCATTTTGCACCGAGCAAGGAAAAAAAAAATGACAGTATGGGCGGTTTATAATGTCACGGTAGGTGAGGATAGGGAAGCAAACCAAACACAACAAAACAAAACAGCAGGCTAGGCCCCACAGTTAGGGAACAGTGAAAGGTCACCTCCTGACTATCCCTCAGCCTTTCCCTGACTGAAACCAACATGAACAAATCTCGATGGTAGAAGTGTTCATGCACACCAACCTAAGCCCTGCTGCAATTGACACAAACCCTTAGCTAGGGAACAGGCGAAAAGACAACCGGTTCCTTGCTCAAGATGAAGGAACTAGCATCTACCTAAGGCCTAGACAGTACAAACAACAGAAGGGAAGGAAGGAGAACTTAACTGAAGACCAGCAGAGATCTCCAGGAGAAATTATAAACCGCAAGGGCAAAAGTGAGAGGCAGGTATAAATAGTATCACTAGCAAACTAATGAGCAGAACCTGTGAGGAGGTGGGATTCTGCCCAAAGCCACAACAAAGCAATCTGTCAGATAGATTCACGTGCAGCAAGTCTGACAGATATTCTCAGATCACTCATAGGGCAGGGCGTGACAGGGGATCATCATTACCTTGTTCTCGAGATACTGTAGGTGTCATAATGTGCCCTAAGTGTCTGAGATAGGGAAGTACTCTTTAAATCAGCTGCCATAAAGCACACATGCAACATACAGACAATACAAGAAAGATATATATCTCCAATATGGCTGCCTCTAGGAAACTTTTTTAAAAACTAAAAGTAAAAAGAAACAACAAAAACTTAGAGTTAATAAGCCTGTCTAATAGTAAATTTTGCATCTATAGATGGTCCAAATTTTTCACAGTGGCTGATGCTGATAAATTTGGTGCAGCTTTAAACACTTTTGTCTAACTGTATACCGTCTATTGGTTTGGTTACTTTGCACTGAAATTTTGTGGCAATAATTTTGTGCAACTTTGGTGCACATTGGCTACAAGGGGCCCCAGTTGAGATGGCCATCCCTGAGGAGGGGGCTAGATGTGCTGTGCTGGAAGAAGAAGGAGAAAGCCACGCCCCACACATGGCAGGAGCCATCTTTGAGAGTTACATGAGCTCACCCAGCGGAGTCATCGATGCACGACTACAGAGTCAGCGTGGCAAGTACTTCCAGGAACTGTGACATAGAAACATAGAAACATAGAATGTGTCGGCAGATAAGAACCATTTGGCCCATCTAGTCTGCCCAATATACTAAATACTATGGATAGCCCCTGGCCCTATCTTATATGAAGGATGGCCTTATGCCTATCCCATGCATGCTTAAACTCCTCCACTGTATTTGCAGCTGCCACTTCTGCAGGAAGGCTATTCCATGCATCCACTACTCTCTCAGTAAAGTAATACTTCCTGATATTACTTTTAAACCTTTGCCCCTCTAATTTAAAACTATGTCCTCTTGTAGCAGTTTTTCTTCTTTTAAATATTCTTTCCTCTTTTACCTTGTTGATTCCCTTTATGTATTTAAAAGTTTCTATCATATCCCCTCTGTCTCGTCTTTCTTCCAAGCTATACATGTGACGACGGCGACCAGGATCGGCGGGATACAGAAACAGCTGCCAAGGGTTATACAGCGCCTGTGCAGCCTGGTGAGATTTCATGGAGTCCTCTTCTATCTCTTCTAAGCTGTCCGAGGGGCGTCGGTGGAGTTGGGCAGAGGTTTGGGGCAGCTTTTGGGCGGATTGGCGGGGTGGTTGATGGGTTTAGGGGTCGGGGTGGCATCGCCGCTACCGGCGTGGGGTATTGGTCCCGAGAGTGGGGTGTCTGGCGGGGTTTGGCTAGCAGGTCAGGGGCGTCCGTGTCGGTACAGAGTCAGGCGGGAGGTGGGTGGGTAGGAGGATAAAGGCCAAGAGTAGACGATGCGGTAAAGGGCGAGGTGTATGTGTGTTTTGAGGGTCTGTTGGGGTCGCACTTGAAACAGGAGGTTAGGGAACGTATTTGGAAAGGGGAGTATGTGGAAATTTTTTCCTTACACCCTTTGGAGAGATTTAATTTGGATAGGGGTAAGAAGGATGAAGGAAAAAAGGAGGAAGAGGAAAAGTGGCGGTATCAATTGATTCTGTGCACTTTTTCAAACTGGTTGCAGGCGTTTGCAATTTTGGCAAGCTTAATTGGGGAAAGGATGCCGGAATGTTGCTGGGCGCATTAGGGTTTATGGGGGTACAGGTTGGCTAAGGTACGACGAGCAATTTAGGCAAACGAAGGCAGTGCGGCCCAACATACATTTGGACCACAAGGATATTGGTCTCTGGCTAAGGGTTATGGCTTTGAGGAGGTCGGGGCAGCCCTTTCAAGGGGAAGCTGGTGGGTCAGGACAGGGAAATTTTGCAGCAACATCGGCGAAAGGGTTGTGTTTCCAATTTAATGAAGGAAACTGTACATTTGGGGCAAAGTGTAAATTTAAACACGAATGCACCACGTCCCACAGAGCAAATAGGTGCTTTAAGGGAGGTAGACAAAAAGGGGGAGACAATTCTGGAAAAGGGTCGGATGCCAATACGGGTGGAAAGATGGCGCAGTTTCTAAATAGATACCCAAATAAGAAGGCGGCGCGGTTATTAGAAAGTGGTTTTAGGTTGGGTTTTTACATTCCCCCTGTTTAGTTGCCGGGGGGCCATTATACATAAGAATTTGAGGTCGGCGCTAATTCATCCTGAAGTTGTTTCCAAAAAATTGGCCAAGGAGGTGGCGTTGGGGCATATGGTGGGTCTGTTTTCGGAGCTGCCTCTGAATAAATTTTGGCTCATTCAGCACCTTTCCTTTCCCAAAGGGGTGTCGGTCAATGATAGTACTGATTCTGAATTATGTTCAGTGGTTTATACGTCATTTGACGTGGCTGTGGTTTGGGTAAGGAAGTTGGCCCTGGGAACGTTATTAGCAAAGACAGATATCGAAGAGGCGTTTCGCTTGTTACCGGTTCATCCAGAGAGTCTGCATTTGTTGAGTTGTTTTTGGGAAGGGGGTTATTTTGTGGACAGGTGTCTGCCAATGGAGTGCTCGTTGTCTTGCGCCTACTTTGGGACATTTAGTTCATTTCTTGAATGGGTGGTAGCTGATGTGTACAGTTGTTTATCTGTTATTCATTACTTGGGTGATTTTTTATGTCTTGGCGCGGCGGGTTCACAGGTGTGTTCCTTATTGTTGCATACTGTGCAGTCAGTGTTTGCAGAGTTTGGGTGCCGTTGGTGGCGGAGAAGACAAAAGGGCCGACGACCGAGTTGTGTTTTTTGGGGATTATAATCGGCACAGTTAAATGGAATATAGGTTGCTGGAAGACAAGTTGGTGAATTTGCGGTCAGAGGTCAGCAAGGAAAAAAGGGCAAAAAAATTTGGGTTAAGGGATCCACAGTCCCTGTTGTGGAAACTTAATTTTGCGTGTAGGATTATGCTGATGGGGTGCATTTTTTGCTGGTGTTTGGCTTCTGTGACAGCTAGGGTGGCGGCACCACATCAATTATTCGGCTGGGGAAGGAGTTACAAGGGGATTTAGAAATTTGGGCAGGGTTTTTGGAGGACTACAGTGGGAGGATGCTAGTTATGGGAGAAGTTGTTAATAACTTTGATTTTGAGTTATCTTCTGATGCAGCCGGGGATGTTGGTTTTGGGGCAATGGTGTGTGGGACAGTGGCCAGAGTCTTGGGTGACTAAGGGATGGGTAAGAAATTTGGCGCTGCTTTTCCCATTTGTTCTGGCGGTAGTGTTGTGGGAGGATAGGTTCGTGAATGAGAAGGTTTGCTTCCATTGTGACAATCTGGGGTAGTTCAGGTAATCAATAGTTTGACTGCATCTTCTCCCCCGGTGGTTAAGCTCTTACAATATCTAGTGCTAAGATGCTTATTCATCAATGCTTGGATAGTGGCTGTTCATGTTCCGGGAGTTTTTAATGGCATTGCAGATACCCTTTCTCGTTTGCAGTGGGATCATTTTCGGCAACTGGCTCAGGAAGCGGATACCGAGTGGTTGGAGTGTCCGGCTTGTCTTTGGGAAATCTTGGAGGAACGGTAATGGGTCTTTTGTGGGCATCACTGAGTCCTGGCACGTGGGCTGCGTACGGTAAGGCCTGGGAGAATTGGGAGAGGTGGTGTTTTCAGTTAAGAATGAGGGAGGAGAACAGGGAAATGGCGTTATTTTTGTTTCTAGATCACGTCAGAGAGGAGGGATGGTCAGTAGCACAGTTGAATAGGTGTGTTGCGGGTTTAGTGTTTGGTTTTCGTTTACGCAGTCTTCTTGATTTTACAGAAACATTTCTGGTTAGGCAAGTTTTAAGAGGTTGGAGAAGGGGTAAGCGGACAGAGGATTCTAGAAGGCCGGTTTCTTTTAAGTTATTGGTTAGACATTGGTTCAAGGTTGGGGTTGGTTTGTCGCTCGCAATGGGAGGTTAGTTTATTCAAGGTCGCTTTTTCATTAGTGTTTTTTGGGGCATTCTGGTTGGGGGAATTGGTGAGTAGCAGTGTCAGGAGGACTGGGGGATTGCGGTCAGAAGATGTAGATTCGTATGCAGATAGGGTGGAGATACACATCCGGTGGTCAAAAACAGATTGCAAGGGCAAGGGAAGGTGTATGACTTTGTTTGAGGTTTCAGGATGCATACTTTGTCCAGTTAGGTGTTTGCAGGACTACGGTGGGGAGAGCGGGAAGGGTACGGCTCCTTTCTTTAGACACGATCGTTTTTGTCACGGTTTCAATTCCATCCTAACAATTTTTATAAGATGCTTGAAAGTATTGGGGATTAATTCAGTGGGTTATACAGGGCATTCTTTCCAGATTGGGGTGGTGACAAAAGCATTTAGGGATGAGCAAAAAAGTTATAAAAAGAATCGGTCGTTAGGAATCATTTCGGTTCCACTCGTACGTGAGGTTGGGTAGATTGTGAGTCGGTTATGTAATGTTTTTGTTTAATGCTGCTTGTTTTTTTGTTTGTTCATAGGTTTACAGGTGGCCTTGGTGTATAATGGGACACTCATTTGTGTTCTGGGGGGCAGTAAGGGCGAAGTGAGACCGAATGGGCAGCAACTGGGTTTCGCACGAGATGTGTTGGTTTTGCAGTGGCTCGGGATTAGAGGTATACTGTGGGGTGGGGTGATGCAGGAGGTGCACCTCTTTGTGCGTTTAGATCACTTGTCATACGTTTTGGTGTTACATGTTGTGGTTAATGACTTGGGGCCCGGCCATTTAGGGAGCTAATTAGGGACATTAAATTTGATCTCCTGAGGTTATGGGCATTGTTCCCGAATATGATCACGGTGTAGTCTGACATTGTGCCGAGGCAGTCTTAGAGGGGTGCGAGATCAGTGGATAGATTAAATAAGGCTCGTATTAAGGTCAATCGGGCGGTTGGCAGATTTGTGGCTAGGAATGGAGAGGTCTCAGTCCGGCATTCGGAGTTGTAAGCAGGAGTGGGTGAATTTTGGAGAGCGGATGGGGTGCACCTTAATGCGGTTGGGATAGATTTATAGTCCCTGCGGATCCAGGGTGGGATTGAGACAGCCCTGAGAAGGTGGAGGGACACGTAGATTTAAGTGGGGTCAAGTTGCGTGTGGTTGGCGGTATGAGGTCCTAGAAGTTGGTGGATGTGGTGGTAGTTGAGAATGGGAGGGCCCCACAGGTGGGGCTGGACTCTTATAGGTGAACAGGAATTGAGGAATTAGGCGTCCATTAGTTGGTGCATCCGAGCTGGCGTTCATCGGCTGAGGGCAAGATAGATTTGCCAGTTCATTTTGGTGAAATTATTTTATTGGGGCTTCTAGGACCTCCCTCGTCATTTACTCAGGTTTTTGGGGGATAATGTTAAGTTATTCATGTTTTGTTATATATATTTTACTAGCAGAAGGACCCAGCTTTCATTTAATGGTTGTGTGTGTCGTTAAAAGACAGTATCGACAGTATCCACTATAACAGTGACATCTACACTACCCCGCCCCTTTAACAGTGACCTCCACAGCAGACTACCCCCTTAACAGTAACATCCACAGCAGCCCACCCCTTTAACAGTGACCTCCACAGCAGCCCACCCCTTTAATAGTGACCTCCACAGCGGCCTCCCCTTTATTAGTGACCTCAACAGTACCCCATCTCCTTAACAGTGATTTCCACAACAACCCGTCCCCTTAACAGTGGCCTCTACAGCAATCTGCCACTTAACACTGACCTCCATAGTGGACCGTCACCTTAACTGTGACCTCCACAGCAGCCTGCCCCTGGGGTTTACAGAGGTCCGGTTTTAGGCCGGACAGTCCGGCTTTCAGACTCCCTGTCCTCTGTCCGGAGCAGGGCCTGGACGGACACAGAGATGTCCTTTTGAGCAGCTCACTCTCAGAAAGCAGCACTGTGCAGTCTAAACGTGAGCTTCAGAGAGAAAGTCACCCTCCTACCCCTGCAGCTGACAGAAATTGATTTTTACCTTTGTTTTTTCAATTCCCGTTAGCTGTAGAGTGTGAGAGACGTGGCATAACTGGGTTGGGGGCGTGGCTTAGCTGGGCCTCGGGGCGGGGTTTTTACCTGCCCCTTAACTGTGACCTCCACAGCACTCCACTCCCTTAACAGTGTCATCCACAGCGCCCTGCCCCTTTAAAGCTGACCTACAGCAGTGAAGAAAAATGGCTGGGTTGTTATGGAAACCTAAAAGAAAATACTTTTTCTTCGGTACGTTGCCTGTAGTAATGGCGTTGCAAGTACAAAGCGTGAAGTGGGTAAAATTCACAATCAATCGGTATATACTTGTAAATTGGACTGCACTGCCTTTGTTGTTCGGAAGGTAATCCTCCTTAATTCAAAGCCATCAAGATGCGCGGGTATAGGAAAACATCGGTCATCACAGATATTGATTTTTCTTGTTCGGACAATACTGCGGAACACCAAAAGAATCGCAATAATAGTAAAGCACTGGCAACAAGGGTCGAATATGAAAACATTTAAAGGGTTTCTGTCACCCCATTAAACCGTTTTTTTTTTTTTTCTTTAATAATAATCCCTATAGTGCGATCTCATGATACATAGTCAAATGAATAATTTTGGTTCAGTAGATTTTGCTAAAAAACGATTTTTAAAATATGCTAATTACCTTGCTACCAGCAAGTAGGGCGGCTACTTGCTGGTAGCAGCCGCATCCTCCGATGGTAATGACGCCCCCTCGGCATGCTGATTGACAGGGCCAGGGAAGGTAATCCTTCTCTGCTGGCGCTGTTAGAATTTGAAATCTCGCGCCTGCGCCGTACCTGGCTTCAATCGGCGCAGGCGCACTGAGAGGCGGCCGCTCTGCTCGACCGCTCCATCCTCAATGCGCCTGCGTCAATGACGTCATCGCATACACCCGGAAGAGAAGACGCCGGAGTCTTCTCTTCCGGGTGTATGCGATGACGTCATCGACGCAGGCGCATTGAGGATGGAGCGGTCGAGCAGAGCGGCCGCCTCTCAGTGCGCCTGCGCCGATTGAAGCCAGGTACGGCGCAGGCGCGAGATTTCAAATTCTAACAGCGCCAGCAGAGAAGGATTACCTTCCCTGGCCCTGTCAATCAGCATGCCGAGGGGGCGTCATTACCATCGGAGGATGCGGCTGCTACCAGCAAGTAGCCGCCCTACTTGCTGGTAGCAAGGTAATTAGCATATTTTAAAAATCGTTTTTTAGCAAAATCTACTGAACCAAAATTATTAATTTGATTATGTATCATGAGATCGCACTATAGGGATTATTATTAAAGAAAAAAAAAAAAAAAACGGTTTAATGGGGTGACAGAAACCCTTTAATATACTCACAAACGAGTTAAAATAACAAGCATGCCAATACAGTCAGACGCTTCTCCTACTTTTGCCTGACCCGGGTTTCGCTCT
Organism: Bufo bufo; assembly: GCF_905171765.1. Taxonomy (NCBI): domain Eukaryota; kingdom Metazoa; phylum Chordata; class Amphibia; order Anura; family Bufonidae; genus Bufo; species Bufo bufo. The sequence goes on from NC_053394.1 coordinate 344,176,711, forward strand.
GCGCTTCGTCAGGGGCGTTACTCCTCCCCCTTCGGGGATATCTTTAAATACGCAGGTAAGTCCAGCCAACAATGCTCGTAGTAAATTAACACAAAAGCCTTAATACATAAATATACTAATAAAAACATCATTTCGACATACCATTTCATCAACATCAAATAAATCTCCCCTTAGTAATACACTGCTCAAAAAAATAAAGGGCACACAAAAATACCACATCTTAGATCTGAATTAATTAAATATTCTTCTGAAATACTTTGTTCTTTACATAGTTGAATGTGCTGACAACAAAATCACACAAAAATAAAAAAATGGAAATCAAATTTTTCAATCCATGGAGGTCTGGATTTGGAGTCACACTCAAAATTAAAGTGGAAAAACACACTACAGGCTGATCCAACTTTGATGTAATGTCCTTAAAACAAGTCAAAATGAGGCTCAGTAGTGTGTGTGGCCTCCACGTGCCTGTATGACCTCCCTACAACGCCTGTGCATGCTCCTGATGAGGTGGCGGACGATCTCCTGAGGGATCTCCTCCCAGACCTGGATTAAAGCATCTGCCAACTCCTGGACAGTCTGTGGTGCAACGTGACGTTGGTGGATAGAGCGAGGCATGATGTCCCAGATGTGTTCAATTGGATTCAGGTCTGGGGAACGGGCGGGCCAGTCCATAGCATCAATGCCTTCGTCTTGCAGGAACTGCTGACACACTCCAGCCACATGAGGTCTAGCATTTTCTTGCATTAGGAGGAACCCAGGGCCAACCGCACCAGCATATGGTCTCACAAGGGGTCTGAGGATCTCATCTCAGTACCTAATGGCAGTCAGGCTACCTCTGGCGAGCACATGGAGGGCTGTGCGGCCCTCCAAAGAAATGCCACCCCACACCATTACTGACTCAATGCCAAACTGGTCATGCTGGAGGATGTTGCAGGCAGCAGAACGTTCTCCACGGCGTCTCAAGACTCTGTCACATGTGCTCAGTGTGAACCTGCTTTCATCTGTGAAGAGCACAGGGCGCCAGTGGCGAATTTGCCAATCTTGGTGTTCTCTGGCAAATGCCAAACGTCCTGCACGGTGTTGGGCTGTAAGCAAAACCTCCACCTGTGGACGTCGGGCCCTCATATCACCCTCATGGAGCCTGTTTCTGACCGTTTGAGCAGACACATGCACATTTGTGGCCTGCTGGAGGTCATTTTGCAGTGCTCTGGCAGTGCTCCTCCTGTCCCTCCTTGCACAAAGGCAGAGGTAGCGGTCCTGTTGCTGGGTTGTTGCCCTCCTACGGCCTCCTCCACGTCTCCTGATGTACTGGCCTGTCTCCTGGTAGCGCCTCCATGCTCTGGACACTACGCTGACAGACACAGCAAACCTTCTTGCCACAGCTCGCATTGATGTGCCATCCTGGATAAGCTACACTACCTGAGCCACTTGTGTGGGTTGTAGACTCCGTCTCATGCTACCACTAGAGTGAAAGCACCGCCAGCATTCAAAAGTGACCAAAAGATCAGCCAGGAAGCATAGGAACTGAGAAGTGGTCTGTGTTTACCACCTGCAGAACCACTCCTTAATTGGGGGTGTCTTGTTAATTGCCTATAATTTCCACCTGTTGTCTATCCCATTTGCACAACAGCATGTGAAATTGATTGTCACTCAGTGTTGCTTCCTAAGTGGACAGTTTGATTTCACAGAAGTGTGATTGACTTGGAGTTACATTGTGTTGTTTAAGTGTTCCCTTTATTTTTTGGAGCAGTGTATATAAATCTTCTAAACAATTCTTAAATACCCCCACTTTCTTAAATAGCTTTCATAGTCGTGCCTACTCTATTCAAATCCCCTCCCTTAGTAATTTCAAACAGATTCACTAATTCCATTCATACATCTCTAGTAACACATGACTTCGCCGGGAGCTGCTCACATGATAAATATCCACCCCGTGTGGCCTCCAATATGTAGGACGAACAATGAGAAAATTACATATTAGTACATATTAGGAATATTAGGAAGGGTCTTGAGACACATAGGGCCAGATTTATCATTACTCTGACAGCTCACTCCACTTTAACATATGGCTAAAGTCAGTTTTAGACAAGTCAGATTTATGATCGGCCCTTTAAGACTGTAATAAATGAGGTTTGACGGTAGCAGTTTATCCGTCAGTAAGCAGCTTTACAAAAGTCGCACGTTTTTATGAAAAAGTCGCACGTTTTTATGAAAAAGTCGCATGTTCTATTAAAAAGTCTTATAAGATAAGCATGGTCCTCACTGGAGTGAAATTGCGACTTTTTTGCGACTTTTTAAATAGTCCCAATAGTAAATCTGTCTAGAGATTCATTTACATAAGAAAACACGCCCACTTTCAGAAAACTGGCGAGCATAGTGCAGAGCAGAAAAAAGTCGCAAATTTGTGCGCAGTTTTAGCGTTTGAGACTTTTTGGGGACTTTTTCACTCCATTATTCTGACCTGAGCTAATGATAAATCTGGCCAATAGTGTGTCACTGCATTTAAAAAATGTCCACCAAGAAGTTTAAAGTTTATCGGTATTGAACTGGTTAAACCCCACTGGCGTAAGGAGATCCTATTGTGCAGATTAGCCGCTGCGAAGTATAATGGATATATAAACCTAATACGTTACAACCATATGGGTTAAATGTGGAGTTTGACCTTAAATCTTGTTTATTTCTGAAGGTGTTACCGAAAACTGAAGTTAATATAATTTAGAAAGCTTGAGAATAAGCGACCTTTATGAATGGAAGATGTGTAGTCTATGATAGGTGGATATTTATCATGTGAGAAGCTCCCGGCGAAGTCATGTGTTACTAGAGATGTATGAATGGAATTAGTGAATCTGTTTGAAATGACAAGGGGAGGGGATTTGAATAGAGTAGGCATGACTATGACAGCTATTTAAGAAAGTGGGGGTATTTAGGAATAGTTTAGAAGATTTATATATTACTAAGGGGAGATTTATTTGATGTTGATGAAATGGTATGTCGAAATTATGTTTTTATTAGTATATTTAAGTATTAAGGCTTTTGTGTTAATTTACTACAAGCATTGTTGGCTGGACTTACCTGCGTATTTAAAGACATCCCCAAAGGGGGGGGGGGAGTATCGCCCCTGACGAAGCGCAGAGCGAAACCCGGGTCGGGCAAAAGCAGGAAAAGCGTCTGACTGCATTGACATGCTTGTTATTTTAACTCGGCTGTGAGTATATTAAATGTTTTTATATTTGCCCCTTGTTGCCAGTGCTTCACTATTGGTGCGATTCTTTAGTGTTCCGCAGTATTGTCCGAACAAGAAAAGTGGATATCTGTGATGACCGATGTTTTCCTATACCCGCGCATATTGATGGCTTTGAATTAAGGAGGATTACCTTCCGAACAACAAAAGCAGCGCAGTCCAATTTACAAGTATATAGGCTTCTATTGGCTAATGCATTTTTTGGAAATATCTCAGGAACGGTACGTGCTAGAGAGCTGAGACCCGGTCTAAAACCTTCCCGAACACCTGATGTACCAGTGTGCCAAATTTCGTGATTGTAAATGCGACGGTGCGGATTCCTTTGGCGGACATACACACACACATACACTCAGCTTTATGTTTATATATATATATATATATATGTTGAGGGGAGGCGGGTATTTACGGCGCTCCTCCACCACATCACCGTGGGCTTGACAAAGTGCTATCTAGCGCGAAACGGCTGTTGCCTTACATTCCTGCACTAGTGACCCGCATCTGCTGTGTTTTAACCGACAATAAAGCTGCGATTTGTGAACATTCGGTGAGTGCCGCTTTTTCTTCTACTTTTTTATTCATGTGATTTGGATCATTTGCTCAGCAGAGCACCACCGGTATCACTGCATATTTCTTGGACCGGAGTTCCGTTAGTATCGTATTACGCTGAGTAGTGCCAGCTGTGTTTCTATATATATTTGTTAGCTTTATATATTAGATTTAATAAAAACGGCTGCTGTGGCTGATTTTATCCGAAATGTTGTCCGGCTTTTATTCGCTGGTGGGTTTAAGAAAGGTAAGGGGTTTAGGGAGACCCGAGCAATGTAACCAATACCTTAGTCATGAGTCTTTAGAATCGATTCGCTCATCTCTAATTGTAACTGAAGTACAAGACCTTCCCTTTGTGATTAGCTGTATACTGGCACATTAAGAAAGTGGGTTGAGTTATAGTTACCTGACATCCTGAGAGCAGTAGAAGCGAGTTGCCTCTTTGCGAAGTCTAGCCAGTGTGGTCCCTCCTTCCCGCTGTAAGGAAACTAAACGAGAGTCGCTTAAAACCACCTTCATCAACTCCCGGTACTGACCCATTTTCTCCTCTACTTCCTATGAAGATATAAAATAAACTGTTTGCTCAGCAAGTCTAAAGCTACATTTACACAGGCCTAGCAGCAGTTAATTGTCGAGAAGAGGCGTTCCTTCCCGACAGTCGTGTGCTCATTCAGTGATGACGAAGCGATGCATTTACTTGAAGCAATCTCCTCCACAAATTGAGGACCCCAAACAAAATCATTGTTCCTGAGCAGCAGAGTTCTGTTTAGACAGCACGATCTGCTGCCTGGGAACGATGATTGAGGTGTCCGCACCTTCGATCATTTCACCTGAAGAACGGGCGTTTTGATCATTCCTTGGTTGATCTGCGGCACCTTTAGATGGGAAGATTATCAGGAACATGCGTTCATGGGAGTGCTCGTTCCCGATAATCGGCCTGATATTCAGGCCATGTAAATCCAGTTTAAGACTTTTACTATCTCTCACAAAAACAATTGAATTATCGGGATGTGACCATTACCTTTGAATCCTGCAGAGTGCTGCCTTCACCCAGTTCTTGGATGGCATGCTGCAGTAAATCGGAGGCTTTTCGGAGATCTGCTGAGAAAGAATCTAGCTTCTGAAAAACATAATCCAAGATTTTTTATAAGAATAAATAGTTGATAAAATGTAGATTAGATTGCACTGTTAGAACTGTTGGAAAACTAGCTCTACATTAGCTATACATTAGACTGGCTTTCAGTGCAGCACAGGCATGCTCATGTCTTTCTGACAGGAACCATGAGAAGATAGTACAGGAAACCACAGACAGCATAAGGATAAACATGCAAGAAAAGAAGGAAAAGGAGAAGAAACAAGAAACTGTGCAAGGTACAGTATATGTTTTCTACTACTCTTTTCCGTAACTCTAAGACACTTCTATGTGCAATGAGCATGGCTATTTCCATAATCCTGGTTGCCTCTCTATTCAAACCCAGCCTAGATATGAGCCCCATATGTATAGTTTTAAAAAAGTCCAAAAATCCTGTAGCTTTTGCACTGGCCTCTAAGCCTAATAATTTATCAAAACTTCTATGGAAGCTCTATGGAAATCACTTTTCAGCAATCATTTCATTATCATCACAGGCAGCTAACACATCTATAGATCCACCATTCATTTGTATTATGTTTTAATCATTTTTCAAGGTTTAGCTATCCTCTTTTTTTACAAAGTCCCTTGTTCAAGTTTTGTGCTTATGTGAGATCAAACAGAAACTAACATAATAAGGCTACTGAGATATGAGAACATGTACTGCAGCTCCTGTAAATCCAGTAGAACAGGTATATTCTTGACAGCCGTCTTACTGATCAAGGTTCTTGACATATGCACAAGAGAAATTCGCTAGAGAACTGAAGACATAAGTTGTGACATGTGAAGCTACAATAGAAATACCAAGCTGAAACGTATTTATTTATTGCTAGCAGGCAGTGGCACCTGATAAAATTGGACCCACTCGCTGTGGCAGTATGGGTAGGTGCCTCCAAGGTCCCAGGTCAACTGTCCAATGTCCACATATCTGCCTAGAGATTTCAATGACGTTAGGACTTCCACCTACAAGTACAAACATTCAGAAAGTATGAACACCTCGGCAGAGTGAAAAAGAAAAAAACTGGTATTTTTTATTTCATATATGTTACTTACAACCTGAATTCTGAAAAAGTTGGGCGCTGTATAAAATGTAGATGTAAATGAAAACAGAATTTAATGATTTGTAAATCTCATAGATCCATATTTTATTCACATTACATCATAGAACACATATCAGATGTTGAAAGTGAGACATTATACCATTTCATAAAAAAAATTAACTCATTTAGAACTTGATGACAGCAATGCATCTTCAAAAACTTGGAACGGGGCCGTGTCTACAACAGCCTGTAAGCGTCTCTGGAAGTGAGGAGAATAATTTCTGGACTTTTGGGAGAGGAATGTTGTCTTGTTCTTCTCTGAAAGGATTCTAGCTGCTCAACAAAACTGGGTCTTCTTTGCTGAATTTTTCATTTCATGACGCACCAAATGTTTTCTATAGGTGAAAGGTCTGGACT
>NC_053394.1:344183283-344223283 GCF_905171765.1 Bufo bufo
GCAGGCTGGCCAGTTCAGCACCCGGACTCTTCTATGAAGCCATACTGTTGTGATAGATGCAGTATATGGTTTAGCTTTTGTCTTGCTGAACTATGCAAGCCTTCCCTGAAAGAGATGTCTGGATGGGAGCATATGTTGTTCTAAAAGAACATTGATGATGCTTTTCTATTATGTGTAAGCTGCCCACGCCATAGGCACTAATGCAGCCACACACCATAAGAGATTAAGGTTTTTGAATTGTGCGCTGATAACAAGCTGGACGGTCCCTCTCCTCTTGAGTCCGCAGTACATGATATCCATGGTTTCAAAAAAGAATTTCCGAATTTTGATTCATCTGGCCACAGAATGGTTTTGCATTTTGCCTCAGTCCATTTTAAATGTGCTTTGGACAAGAGAAGACAGTGGTGTTTTTGGATCGTGTTGACATATAGTTTCTTCTTTTGATGATACAACTTTAACTTGCATTTGTGGATTGCATATTGATCTGTGTTCACGGACAATGATTTCTGAAAGTGTTCCTGAGCTGATGTAGTGATTTCCAGTACAGAATCCTGCCTGTTTTTAACCACCTCCCGACCGCCTAACGCAGGATTGCGTCCTGCGGGCGGCCGGGTTATTCCTCCTGGACCCATCGGCGCGTCCTCTCGCGAGACGCGAGATTTCCTGTGAACGCGCGCACACAGGAGGGCGCGTTCACAGGATCGGGAGGTAAACGAGTGGATCTACAGCCTGCCAGCGGCGATCATTCGCTGGCAGGCTGTAGATGCGATTTTTTTAACCCCAAAAAGGTATATTAGACGCTGTTTTGTTAACAGCGTCTAATATACCTGCTACCTGGTCCTCTGGTGGTCCCTTTTGCTTGGATCGACCACCAGAGGACACAGGCAGCAAAACACATACGGACATCTGAATGGAGCCTTACAGGTTGGTGATCAATGACAGGGGGGTGATCACCCCATATAGACTCCCTGATCACCCCCCTGTCATTGATCACCCCCCTGTAAGGCTCCATTCAGACGTCCGTATGTGTTTTGCGGATCCGCGGATCCGATCCGCAGATCCGCAAAACACATACAGGCGTCTGAATGGAGCCTTACATGGGGGTGATCACCCCATATAGACTCCCTGATCACCCCCCTGTCATTGATCACCCCCCTGTAAGGCTCCATTCAGACATCCGCAAAGTGAATGGCGCCCCACCGCAGTGACAGAATTTTTTTTTCTGATCACTGTAAAAACACCGTAAAATCGCTGCGGCGCTATAAAGATCACTTTTGAGTGGCATGGCGAGTTCATAAAAGATTTTTTTTTTTTTTGACACAAGTTAGCGGAAATTGTTTTTTATTTTTTTTTTTTGTTTTTTCTTACAAAGTCTCATATTCCACTAACTTGTGACAAAAAATAAAATCTCACATGAACTCACCATACCCCTCACGGAATCCAAATGCGTAAAAAATTTTAGACATTTATATTCCAGACTTCTTCTCACGCTTTAGGGCCCCTAAAATGCCAGGGAAGTATAAATACCCCACATGTGACCCCATTTTGGAAAGAAGACACCCCAAGGTATTTCGTGAGGGGCATGGCGAGTTCATGTAAAATTTTATTTTTTGTCACAAGTTAGTGGAATATGAGACTTTGTAAGAGAAAAAAATAAATAAAATCATTTTCCGCTAACTTGTACCAAAAAAATTTTATTCTAGGAACTCGCCATGCCCCTCACGGAATACCTTGGGGTGTCTTCTTTCCAAAATGGGGTCACTTGTGGGGTATTTATACTGCTCTGGCATTTTAGGGGACCTAAAGCGTGAGAAGTAGTTTGGAATCCAAATGCGTAAAAAATGCCCTGTGAAATCGTAAAGATTCTCATTGGAATTTGGGCCCCTTTCCGCACCTAGGCTGCAAAAAAAGTGTCACACATGTGGTATCGCCGTACTCAGGAGAAGTAGGGCAATGTGTTTTGGGGTGTATTTTTACATATACCCATACTGTGTGTGAGAAATATCTCTGTAAATGACAACTTTTTAATTTTTTTTATACAAAGTTGTCAATTTACAGAGATATTTCTCTCACCCAGCATGGGTATATGTAAAAATACACCCCAAAACACATTGTCCTACTTCTCCTGAGTACGGCGATACCACATGTGTGACACTTTTTTGCAGCCTAGGTGCGTAAAGGTGCCGAAAGTCCAACGAGTACCTTAAGGCTGGGTTCAGACCTGAGCGCATTCTATATGCGCGTTTAACGCGCGTTTTTGTCGCGCGTTTTTGTGCGCGTTTTTTGCATTAGTAAACGCGCGTTTGACGCGCGTTTGTGTGATTGACTGCAGTGTCCTATGGCCACAAACGCGCGTCAAAACGCCCCAAAGAAGCTCAAGAACTTGTTTGAGCGTAGGGCGTTTTTCAGTGCGTTCAAACGCGCTGTAAAACGCTCAAGTGAGAACCAGGCCCATAGGGAAGCATTGGTTTTCATGTGTTGAGCGTTTTACAGCGCGTTTGAACGCGCTGTAAAACGCTCAGGTCTGAACCCAGCCTTAGGCTTTACAGGGTTGCTCACAATTTAGCCCCACCCAAAATGCCAGAACAGTAAACACACCCCACAAATGACCCCATTTCGGAAAGTAGACACCCCAAGGTATTCGCTGAGGGGCATATTGAGTCCATGAAAGATTGAACTTTTTGTCACAAGTTAGCGGAAAGGGAGACTTTGTGAGAAAAAAAACAAAAAAAAATCAATTTCCACTAACTTGTGCCAAAAAAAAACCAACTTCTATGAACTCGCCATGCCCCTCACGGAATACCTTGGGGTGTCTTCTTTCCAAAATGGGGTCACTTGTGGGGTATTTATACTGCCCTGGCATTTTAGGGGCCCTAAAGCGCGAGAAGGAGTCTGGAATCCAAATGCCTAAAAATGCCCTCCTAAAAGGTACTCATTATAATTTGGGCCCCTTTGCGCACCTAGGCTGCAAAAAAGTGTCACACATATAGTAGTATCCCCATACTCAGGAGAAGTAGGGCAATGTGTTTTGGGGTGTCTTTTTACATATACCCATCCTGGGTGAGAGAAATATCTCTGTAAAATGACAACTTTGTATAAAAAAAAGTTGTCTTTTACAGAGATATTTATCTCACCCAGCATGGGTATATGTAAAAATACACCCCAAAACACATTTCCCTACTTCTCCTGAGTACGGCGATACCACATGTGTGACACTTTTTTGCAGCCTAGGTGCGCAAAGGGGCCCAAATTCCAAAGAGTATCTTTACGATTTCACAGGGCATTTTTTACGCATTTGGATTCCAAACTACTTCTCACGCTTTAGGTCCCCTAAAATGCCAGGGCAGTATAAATACCCGACAAGTGACCCCATTTTGGAAAGAAGACACCCCAAGGTATTCCGTGAGGGGTATGGTAGTTTCTTGTAAAATGTTATTTTTTGTCACAAGTTAGTGGAATATGAGACTTTGTAAGAAAAAAAATAAAAGAAAAAAAATAAATCATTTTCCGCTAACTTGTGACAAAAAATAAAAACTTCCATGTACTCACTATGCCCATCAGCGAATACCTTAGGGTGTCTACTTTCCGAAATGGGGTCATTTGTGGGGTGTTTCTACTGTCTGGGCATTGTAGAACCTCAGGAAACATGACAGGTGCTCAGAAAGTCAGAGCTGCTTCAAAATGCGGAAATTCACATTTTTGTACCATAGTTTGTAAACGCTATAACTTTTGCGCAAACCAATAAATATACACTTATTGCATTTTTTTTTATCAAAGACATGTAGAACAATAAATTTAGAGAAAAATTTATATAGAAATGTAGTTTTGTTTGAAAAAAATTTCAACAGAAAGTGAAAAATTTAATTTTTTTGCTAAAATTTCGGTCAATTTCGATTAATAACAAAAAAAGTTAAAATGTCAGCAGCAATGAAATACCACCAAATGAAAGCTCTATTAGTGAGAAGAAAAGGAGGTAAAATCCATTTGGGTAGTAAGTTGTATGACCGAGCAATAAACGGTGAAAGTAGTGTAGGTCAGAAGTGTAAAAAGTGGTCTGGTCATTAAGGGGGTTTACGCTAGGGGAGCTGAGGTGGTTAAAGTAGTGCAGTCTGACTTTTGGGAGATTTTGCTGCCATCAAGAAATTTTTTTTCATGAAATTGTAAAATGTCTCACTTTCAACATCTGATATGTGTTCTGTGATCTATTGTGAATAAAATATGGATCCATGAGATTTGTAAATCAGTGCAAGTTTTTACTTACATTTATTTATATGTTACCAAGTGTCCCAACTTTTTTGGAATTGGGGTTGTACAGCCAAGGGACAGACTGACTTAAGGATTGAGAAAAAATGGCTGCTTTTTCACAAACTGCATTGCTGTTATCATAGGCTGTGTCTGGTATTGCAGCTTAGCTCCATTTAATTAACAACAGACAATTTCTAAATGCATCAGATCAGAATACAGATATAGAAGGGAGGAATGAGATAAGGGCAGTAAGGACTTACTTGTAGTCCAGGCATCCTGTCCAGCTGGGGAGCTGTTTCCTTTTCTACAAGAATGACAGTGCTCTGGATAGAGCCAGGAGAGGAAGCCTGGAGAGTGAAGGGAGATAGTCAGGAGAAAGCTACATGTTATCAGAAAATAGCCTACTGCTTAAAACACGATTTTATGTAAAGGATATTTTTTACAAATTTTCCCATTTTTTAATACTATGTCAATCTCTATATTTTTTTTAAATAATCCTAAATTACTGAAATTTTTGCCTTGGCCTCTAAGCCTAATAATATGTTGAGACTTCCTGTTCTGTGAATATCACTTCTCAGCAGTCATTTCATTATCATCACAGGCAGGATAACAATGACTGATAATACTTTTGTATAGCCACCAGCTTATGTATCTCTCCCTGTACAGTGATTTCTACACAGGTCACTGAGCATAGCCTGAACACTCTGCCTTAGAAGTCAAAATCTCATGACCATTGTGCCTATGGCCCATGTGGCTGCTGTAAAGCAGATTTCTGAATGCTGTGGCAGGGCCACGGAACTGAAGTGCGGATAAGGGCAGCATACAATGTTCTATCTGCATCTTTTGTGGCCCCATTGAAATGAATGGTTCCGCATCAGATACGCAAAATTGCGGAACGGATGCAGACAGTAAGATACGGTTGTGTGAAATGACCCTTTGGCTGTAGTATTGCATTTGTGGCGCTATTGTCCGACCATTGGATGTGACTTTACTATGTACTGCAAGTGCCTCATACTTTCAGCAGGTGGAGCAGCAGATCTTTTACAATAGTTGCTTTGGTAAATCTCATTTTTGCAGTCCTTTCAGGTTCTAACCCTTATGGGATCTATACACTGGCCGAGCATCGGGCAGATCATCTCTAACAAGGGTTTGTAGGAACGCTCATTAGCAATAATCTGACGGTGTAAAGATGCCACCGATTACCCCATGAACAAGTGAAACACTCATTCATCGGGTAATAGGATTGTTCATACGGACACCTAAATCACAATTTGGCAGCAGCAGATCAGGCTGTCTAAACAGTGTCTGCTGCCTGCAAACAATGATTCTATATGGGGAAGAGCGATGGCATTAGCGATCACTCCTCTCCATACTGTGAAGGAGATTGCTGCATGTAAATATAGTCTCCTTCACTGTGGTCTCCTTCCCGACAATCATCTGCACAACTGAGCAGTGTAAAGGAACCTTTAGTTTACCGGGTCCTGGACAACCTCATTAAGATATATATTGTTATCGCTCTTCGAGAACGCTTGACGTGCCTTCCAAAGGGGTAAGTTTCCACAAATTTCCAGGCACCATGCACATGGCAGAGATGCATACCAGGAGCTTGTCGGCGGCACATGGACATCTGCTGTGGGTGCCTTTGTATAGGACCATATTATGAAACATGTTTTCTGGAGGGGAATATCCCCAGAATTTGGCAACTGGTGGAAAATGGCCTTTGTTTTTTTCTTCGAATACAGTAAAATTTTGAGAAAAGAAATCATCTCTTTCCTTTGCATGAAACCGTAGGCCTACAGAGATAGAGTGTGGGCCCATATCACTGTATTATGACTTTATACAACACCTCTACAGGTCCTAACGCAGCCATGTGCATGAGGCCTAAGGTGGCATTGTCCTAACCCTTGGTCTCACCCTCGGAGTCTACTATTCTTAAAGATACATGAGAGCTGCACTATGAAATACTCAAGCAATACGTGCAATAAATGCAGATGTGAATGTAAAACTGTAGCAAAAGCTTAAGATAAAGTAAAAAATAAAAATAAATCCTACGTAATGTCCTGTAGGAAGGTGATGGACTCTCAGTTCCTCAAAAAGTCAAATCGAGCAGACAATAGTCCCATGTGATGGAATTATTACGCAGTAATTACCCATCACAAATGCCAGCATGCCATCATCCCTAGACAGGATCAGCCCTATAGCCGCACTGTGGCAGTCATTAAAAGCCCTGGTTTGCAATTAAAAGTAGTCTTTGTCAATAAAATCCTGTTTTTGTTAATAAAAGGAAGTCTCGCTCATTAGGGGATACTCCCTCCCACGTCTCTTGACTGTCAATGGCGGCACTGCTTGTGTTCCTGTATAATGCCGGCATCAAATTATGTAAATGAGTGGCGTGAGATAGACTACAATGAAGGTAGGCTTATAATGGAGGTCTAGGGGTGACTTTCCGCTCTTGTATTGCTTATTGACACTTATGAGTTGAGACACAGACAAAGCTATTGTAGACAGTGTAATAAAGACATTAGAGCAGATCGATTAAAGAGGCTACCCAGGAATTTGCTGACCAATTCATAGGATAGGTCATCAATGTCAGATTGGTGGGGGTCCGGCTCCCGGAAGCCCTGCCGATCAGCTGTTTGATGAGGCCGCTACACTCAATGCAACTCTGGTGAGCGCTGTGGTCTCTTCACGGTTTACCAAACACAGCGCCGTACCTTGCATAGTGGCTGTGTCTGGTATTGCAACTCACTTGAATGGGACTGAGCTGCAGATAGGTCACTTGACCCATGTATGGTGATGTCACTGGCCTAAGAAGAGGCATAAGCACTGACAGATCACTGTGGCCTCTTCCAACAGCTTAAATTCCCGGATAACCCCTTTAAGACTGACATTTCATATAACATTCTCAAAAAATATCATTGGAGTGACTGGAGGTAAATCAATTAAGAAGCAAACACCTCATAAAAAAACACCTGTACAGACGATGACCCCTATTAAACCAGGCGTACTGTCCGGTGGAGTTGATCCTGCTGACTACAATGATACCTGTCTTGTGAAAATTGGTTCCAGAGAAAAAAGACTCGGTATACAAATATTCGGTATACAAATCCTAACTTCAGCGCACCGAGGGGTGGGGCCAGCACACCTCAGGGTTCCAGGGCTGGCCCCACCCTTCAGTGTACTGAATCCCACATTTACCTAAAGAATAAAAGTCTTTTTTTTTTATCGAGAACGCCGCAACCAATTTTCACAAGAAAGGTACTATTTTAATCAGCAGGATTAACCCAACCAAGTAGTAGGCCTGGTTTAATAAGTTTGATGCTGCTGACAGATGATCTTTAATATATTTAGTACATTTTATCTTGAACAGGTGTAGATTTACTAAGGTGAGATGAGACACAGTCTTGATCACCGGCGGGTAAACAGCAGAGCTCCTTGGCGTCCGATGTTACAATAGCTCTCATTGAGCCGGCCTGGCCGGGACTGTGTCTCATCTCGCCTTATTAATGGTGAGATGAGACAACCCCTTTAAGGCCAAATGTTACAGGATCTTCTGGCTTTAGCGTTGATAAATCTGTCTAGAAGTTACCAGACGTCTCCGGCCATTATACCACGCCGATTTTTCAACATTTGCCAGGCACGGTGTAGGTAGTGAAATCTTTTTTCAGCAATTTCTTGCAGAAATTGAGATTTTTTTAAAATAAAAAAACTGTCACAAAGCTGTTAATAATAAATTCCCCCCTTTAGTTTAGTTTTTCAGGCCTTGAAGCCAAACATGCTCGGATCGGTTGTCACTCCCGTTCCCTCGGTGCTTTTGATTAATCAAAGTGCAGTATTCAGCAGGGGGCGACAGAGAGCTGAGGAGAACACAATTCATGCTGAACTAGTGTATTATCAATGTCTTTAGCAGGTAATTGATGAATGTTAATGTCATATGAAAGGTCTGAGGAGCGCATCAGACTGCAGAGCGTCCGAATACTGAGCGGTACGTCACTTACACAGAAGTCTGAATAACATCTCTAGGAAATTGAGTACAAAAGAGATGAATTCTTCTACCTAATCATGCACACGAATGTATTTTCTTTCTGTGTCCATTCTGGTTTTTTTGCAGACCGTATGCGGAACCATTCATTTCAATGGGTCCGCAAAAAAAAACGGAAGTTACTCCGTGTGCAATCCATTTCCGTATATCCGTTCTGCAAAAATGCAAAAATGTCCTAATATTGTCTGCATTACAGACAAGGATAGGACTGTTCTATTAGGGGCCAGCTGTTCCGTTCTGCAAAATACAGAATGCACACGGACGTCATCCGTGTATTTTGCGGATACGTGTTTTACGGATATGGTCGTGTGCATGAGCCCTAATCCGCTATAACACACTTTTCATGTGAGCATAAAAAAACATTGCTTCCCACATCTTGTGGGATAAAGGGGTGTGCTGCCGACAATATGCAAACAGAATGGGAATGAACAATCGTACTAACGATCATTCATCCCCCATACAGTTTCAAATGAATGCCGACCAACTTAAAATAAAAATAAAACGGTAACACTATAAAAGTACCCTAATTTGTCTTTGCCATGTACGGTTGGGTATTATGTTGTGCTGCGGCCTCGCCAGTGCAGTAGTAAAGTACAATGAGCATCTCATTAGAGACGAAGGATAGACAATGGCCGTCACCCACCACCAGTTCCTCCATTGTTGAAACCTCATTTAAATAATCTCCTTCTGCAAGGATCCCTTTAGCTAACAGTTCATTGCACCTCTGTGTAATATGTGTCCCCTTCCCCCTTCTTCTCCTGCAGCTGCGCAAAGTGGAGGCACCAGCGTAGAAGCAAAGCAGCCTCTAGATGTTCCCACTTTCATATATGGAGGCTGGTGGAAGAAGATAATTGTTACACATTTATCATTTACCCGGCAATTAATAGATGCTGTTTCGATATACGTCTTCCTATCGTCTATATTTAGATTCAGTGTGTACATCATTAAAGAAGCAGTCTAAACTCATTAGAAAGCAGTCTCGCTTTAACAGGCAGCCTCCGTTATTACCACCTAATAAACTTTATGGAACCCTCCTGCCTAATGGGGCAATTAATCCTCAAATGTCATTTTTGGGCTGGGCACTCGGAGTCGCACATATCTCCATGTTAACCGCTTGTGCGCTGATGACATCTTATGTAATCTTAGGATGTTGTGGATTTCCAGCTTCTTGGTGATCTTTAGACAGTTCAGGAAATCTGAGTAATTGAAGCCCTCATCGCTCTGCATCATGTCCATTATGGATGAAAGCACGTCTTGAACCAGCAGGTACCAAACGTCTGTTACCTCTACCCTACAGCCTAATGTACACGGCAGTATTATGGCTCTGTACACGCCAGGATTTATAGGGAGTTGTAACGTGGCACCCATAGATGTACCGAGGGGTATATGGTATGGGATCCAACGGAAAGAAAAATTGTGGTATTCTCCATCAGGTGTTATATAATGGCATTTTTTTTCCATCCAGAAGCATTATGTCTAGAGCGGAATATCTCTGTAATATGGTAGCACCAAGCACTGATGTATAAAGTGCCATGTCCGTATGCCTCCGTTATATTGTGCACTTACCTGGGCGCATTGCAGTGCTGCGTGGAGACATGGAGATGGAGGGTGCTTTCTGGCATCCACTAAAATCATAAGTCCTAAGTCTCTTATCTCCTTTCTGGAAGAAAAAAATATAGTTCCACAAAATAATGTACTATTTCATATTATATATTATTAGAGATGTATTCCATCAATATTACTGTTTCCAGTTTTGTATTTTTTATCTATCTATCTATCTATCACATACTGATAGGGAATTTAGATTGTGAGCCCCACTGGGACAGCAAGTGATGCTAATGTCTTTAAAGCGCTGCAGAATATGTCAGCGCTATACAAGGGAGTAAAATAAATAATTAAATAAAATATCTTGTAACTAACTATCTATCTCATAGCTATCTCTTAGATCTATCTATCTACCTACTATCTATCTATCTATCTATCTATCTCCTATCTATCTATCTATCTATCTATCTATCTATCTATCATCTATCTCATATCTATCTATCTATCTATCTCTCAGATCTATCTATCTATCTATCTATCTATCTATCTATCTATCTATCTATCTATCTCTCAGATCTATCTATCTATCTCTCTATCTATCTCATATCTATCTATCTATCTCATATCTATCTATCTATCTATCTATCTAATTTCTATCTATCTATCGATCTATTTGTCTGTCTACTATCCGTCTGTCCATCCATCCGTCCCTCTGTTCGTCCGTTTGTCCCTTCTATCTATCTATCTATCTATCTATCTATCTATCTATCTATTCTGTCTACTATCCGTCTGTCCATCCGTCCCTCAGTCCGTCCCTTCATCTCCTATCTATCCATCCGTTATCTACAGTCATGTGAAAAAATTAGGACACCCTTTGAAAGCATGTGGTTTTTTGTAACATTTTTAATAAATGGTTATTTCATCTCCGTTTCAACAATACAGAGAGATTAAAGTAATCCAACTAAACAAAGAAAACTGAAGAAAAGTCTTTTCAAGATCTTCTGTAAATGTCATTCTACAAAAATGCCTATTCTAACTGAGGAAAAAGATAGGACACCCTCACATGTATTCCCTCTTAAATTGGCTCAGATCTCACACCAGGTGCACATAATTAGTAGATCGTTACTCTGCATGTTGAATGAGGCTTGCCCTATTTAAACCTCAGACATTTAGTTTGGTGTGCTCCTGACTGTTGAAGTGAGAGTGAGCACCATGGTGAGAGCAAAAGAGCTGTCAGAGGACTTCAGAAAAAAGATTGTAGCAGCCTATGAGTCTGGGAAGGGATTTAAAAAGATCTCAAAAGATTTTGAAATCAGCCATTCCACTGTCCGGAAGATAGTCTACAAGTGGAGGGCTTTCAAAACAACTGCCAACATGCCCAGGACTGGTCGCCCCAGCAAGTTCACCCCAAGAGCAGACCGCAAGATGCTAAAAGAGGTCTCCAAAAACCCTAAAGTGTCATCTCGAGAACTACAGCAGGCTCTGGCTACTGTTGATGTAGAAGTACATGCCTCTACAATCAGAAAGAGACTGTACAAGTTTAACTTGCATGGGAGGTGTGCAAGGAGGAAACCTTTGCTTTCCAAGAGAAACATCGAGGCCAGACTGACATTTGCCAGAGATAAAGTTGACAAAGACCAGGACTTCTGGAATAATGTTCTTTGGACAGATGAGTCCAAAATTGAATTATTTGGACACAACAGCAGAGGACATGTTTGGCGTAAACCAAACACAGCATTCCAAGAAAAGAACCTCATACCAACTGTGAAGCATGGAGGTGGAAGTGTCATGGTTTGGGGCTGCTTTGCTGCAGCAGGACCTGGTCAGCTCACCATCATAGAATCCACGATGAATTCTACTGTGTATCAGAAGGTGCTTGAAGAACATGTGAGACCATCAGTTAGAAAATTAAAGCTGAAGCGGAACTGGACCATGCAACATGACAATGACCCAAAACATACTAGTAAATCAACCAAAGATTGGCTGAAAAAGAAGAAATGGAGAGTCCTGGAATGGCCAAGTCAAAGTCCAGATTTGAATCCCATTGAGATGCTGTGGGGTGACTTGAAAAGGGCTGTACGTGCAAGAAACCCCTCAAACATCTCACAGCTGAAAAAGTTCTGCATTGAGGAGTGGGGTAAAATTTCCTCAGACCGATGTCGAAGACTGGTAGATGGCTACAAGAACCGTCTCACTGCAGTTATTTCAGCCAAAGGAGGTAACACTCGCTATTAGGGGCAAGGGTTGTCCTATCTTTTTCCTCAGTTAGAATAGGCATTTTTGTAGAATGACATTTACAGAAGATCTTGAAAAGACTTTTCTTCAGTTTTCTTTGTTTAGTCGGATTACTTTAATCTCTCTGTATTGTTGAAACGGAGATGAAATAACCATTTATTAAAAATGTTACAAAAAACCACATGCTTTCAAAGGGTGTCCTAATTTTTTCACATGACTGTATCTATCTATCTATCTATCTATCCTGTCTACCATCTATCTATCTCCTCATTTATATTCTGTCTTTCTGTCTGTCTAACTATTGTTTCTCTATCTGTCTAAAAGCAAACACTATACACAGCAGCACATGCAAACACTGGCAACATGGATAAATCTGAATTGCATTATTGCTACACTTACAATATGAAAATTAGAATGTGCACATTTTTTTTAAATAAAAATTGTGCTGGACCCATTTTCCCTTTATTTGTCTGTCATCATAGTAGTACTACTATTCTTTCACAGTTTTGTGAAGCTCGGAGATTTTGTAGATGTCATATCTTACCTGGCCACTGAAAAAAGATAGAGGAAGAGTCGAGCCACTTCTCTTACAGAGCACCATGTGGCATCCCACGCTGTGCTATCTGTGGTCACTTGGATTACGGCCCTTCCCAGTTTATCTCGACTCCCTAGGATCATAATGATCAGGTTAATGCATATAGATAACAGCATTGTGTAAGTATTCTACAATTAATACAATCCTTCATTCTTGGTAAAGTGAGGCCACCATGGTAGTAGGATAGCATTTACAAACTAAAGGTGGCCATACACAGTAGATGAATGTCGGCCAAGCCCACTAATTTTGGCAGAACCGGACATTCTTGTGTATAGTGGTGTCCACGACTCTAGTAGATGATACGATTCTACAGATGTCAGGGGAAACAAGGGTTGGACATGTGTATGGGGGAAG
Organism: Bufo bufo; assembly: GCF_905171765.1. NCBI lineage: Eukaryota > Metazoa > Chordata > Amphibia > Anura > Bufonidae > Bufo > Bufo bufo. The sequence continues at coordinate 344,196,300 of NC_053394.1, forward strand.
GTGGTCAAAGGAATAGCTATCTACTAATCAAAAGTTATGTTACAACCACAGCAGCTGTAAGTAAAGAATCTAGATGCTTTCTTTGTCTCCTGCCCATGTATCATTTTCTACCAAAGACCAAATCTAGTTCCATTCCAGAAGGAGGTTAAGGACTCAGGCTCATGGGTGCATATGACTCCTTACAATGATTGAGTTGTACAGAGCCCCAATATGGCACCGTTGGAAGTCTACTCATGGCATGCTCCAATGGACCCTTGAGGTTTTCTCTATTAGAATCATTACCTCTAAAGTAGAGGATCATTGTAATACATTCCCATATTGAGGCACCATGAAGTGACTATATACACCATAGAAGGGTATGGGCTCCTTGTACATGTGTTTGGAGCCCACACATTGTAAGTGCACAGTGTAGACCTTCATAGCTCTACAAGAAAGCATGTGAATACATACGCCAACATTTTTAATTAGTTTAGAGTTTGCATACACACAGGTTGCCCATGTGTTTGCAAGCAGTTATGAGTATGCCATCTCCTAGAGCTTATGTTGGTTGAATTGCTGGAAGCTGAAATGAAAGCTTCCCTACAACAAGATGAACATGTCGACATCCAGCAGAGCAGGACATCATGAGATAACTGCACAGAAATACTGCCAAACACAGAAGGTGACAGGTCATAAACTAACAAGCCTGGGGAAACTGGAGAACCTCATTAAACACGTGGGTGCTAGGACTTCTCTATAGATGTCTATGATCAGGTTGGCCTTAGGTCAGATGTGGCTTGTGCAGAACCTTCTGTTTATGCTCCTCCTATAGTTTACTATGTAGTGCTCAAATAATACAGTCATACATTGTCCAATTAAGGGTATTTTTATAGGTGCCGATTTGTGTTCGGAACAATCACTGATCATTGGTATAACAAGTTGATTTGGCACTCATACACAGGCCAAAGCACATTGTTGGAGAAACGAATAGTATGATCATTTGGTCCCCATGGAGTTCGCAAATTGTCAGCAACTCATCCCCTGGAGATATGCTGCTGACAACTGTGATTTTCAGGCTTGCATAAAAGATGCAATAAGCTGACAAACAAGGGATTGCTCATCTGTCGGCTGATTGCTGCCATGTTTACACAGGCCTATGATGGAGAACAAGCATACTTATGAACACTTTATAGGCTCATGTAATAGGACTTAATACTACCAGGCTGTTATCTAATTAACACCCTACTGGAGAACTGGGAGTTGCACCATGTGTGGGATTGGGAGTGCAAGCTGCAGGTGGTCAGGGCCAGCAGTACCTTCCTTAGGATCGGTGGAGGCCCTTTCAATAATGACAGTAGATGCACCCTTGTGACTATGACCAAGATATCTGTGTGTTTTATGAAATTGCTACGGTCTAAAGCAAGACTCTGAAAGGAGAAACAGTAGAAATTATCACTTGCACAAACCTGGAAGACAAGCAATCCCAGAATACAATAACTTGGCACTGAGATCCTGGCACTGGATTGGAAGATCAGTAATGGTCTCCCATGGAATGGATCCTCTTGATGGAGATCCTATGATGGATACCCATAGTCCAGTCTTGGATGGCACTTTTTGGACAGAAGACGTCACCTCGATACCAGGGTTTGTATTTGCAGCCGATCCAGCTTAAGGGAAAGATAACATTTTAATAAAACATATCCAAGAACAGATGATAGTACCATTTGAGGGTTTAATTCAGGATCCTAGCTTAAAGCTTAAGTATTGAAAGCTTTGCATTAACTCGCATGACTTCCAAGCTAGGACATTGCTATTAAAAGTATGTGACACAGTGTGAACCCCAATTCCAAAGAGGAGCCTATGGTTCTGTGTGTCACAGAAATATGTTATGCTTTTGAAGAGAGCACACAAGGTCAAAGCCTATTTTTACATCCTAAGGAGATCTGATTCCCGAAAAAATACACAGAGCTTGTACACAGCAAGATTATCATCCTGATCACTTGTCAAGAGTGTGAGATGAAGGTAACTAAAAGTAGATAATTGTACATATATCCTACAGATGAGTTCTGGTGCATCAAGAAGAAACACAACTAAATATACAGTGGTGCTTGAAAGTTTGTGAACCGTTCAGAAATGTCAATATTTCTGCATAAATCAAATTCCTAAAGAAAGATGACCAAATCAAACAAATGAGTCAAAAATATTAGACTTGGCCATTCCTTTATTAATGAAAATGATCCAATATCAGATTGGATCTTTCTACCTTATCAGGCGGGACAGGGGTCAAGTCATGTTCTGAAGTAGATGGAGGTTCCAGAGGTGGAACCCTCATCTATTGGACATTATAGTATTTCATTGGAGTGCTATAATTGTCTATGATGGGAATACCCCTAAAAGGATCAGGGGTCTGTAGACACAATCTGAATATGGGCCCACAAGTACTACCCTAGTGCCTAAATGATCTGTCTGCTGTTCTCCATTGTAAAAGGGATCACAATTCACTTCCTTCATAAATCCTTTTTATTGAACATGAGCCATTTAGCTCATAGACCTTATGTGCCGAAAGTGATATACCCGGTTTAGATCTTTGAATCTCCAATTAAAGGGGTTTTCCAGGACTTAACTATTGATGACCTATCCTCAGGATAGGTCATCAATATCAAATCGGTGGATGACTGACCATTGGCATCTCCACCAATCAGATGTTTTTGGCAGCTCCCGGTGACTGAAACTATAAAGTGCCTGGAGGGCACCATCTACTATGTATTTTCTGGTGCCAGCATCCTGCACCTTAGCTTTGATTCAATTAAATAGGAGCTGAGTTGCAGTACCCCAACATGGCCACTACATGGTGTATGGTGCTGTCTTCCAGCTCTGTCCATTGTATAGTTTCCATTCTGACCCTAAGCAGCTGATTGGTGGGGGTGCGGAATGTCAAACCCTTACCAATTTGATATGGATGACTTATCATATTTCAAGCTGCCCCCGTACTCAGTCTGAGCTGTCCTCAAACTCAAACCGAGTGCCCTTGCTCTCAGTCCGAGCAGTCCTCTAACTCTCCCTGGCAGCAGTATTCATGCATGCAACATGCTAATGACAAGAATACAGAGTGGTGGGATTGTCACCATCGGCAGATTTGACTAAGCAGTCTGAACATAATATGGAGAACATAAATGATAGGTATAGTCCACTAATAAGGCTATGGTTACACTACCATCTACACCAACGGAAACCATGATGCATTGCCAGATCAACGACATAACTGACGTCAACAAAATCCGATGGACCCCACTGACTTATGATGCGTTCTCTCCAGGTTTTGTCATAGCGTCCATAGTTTTGACAGGAAGAATTTAGTGCTGCATGCTGCACTATTCTTCCTATCAAATCTGACAAAACTTCCCGGAATTTCAGTAGCAATTTCTCACTTTACTGAAAATTATTCAAACGTATTTGCATTAAAACAATGGACCCTTTACAACTTCATTGACTGGAGTCATTTCCATAGGGTGCCCCTCCCCAACGCTTCTAGGGGAAAATACATTCATAATAAAACATGCTACTGATAAATTGGACTGCCTGTGTGAATGGTGAGTGAACAACTTTTGAGCTGTCAGAAACATGTGGTCGACACATTAGTCATTGATGTACTATTTGAGGACTGCATGCATGGCCGATATGCAGCTGTGCTATATAGCTGGTGGTGAATGCAAACACATGGTTGTCAAAGGGGTCAAAACTTAAAAGCAGTTTAACTATCCCTCAAGTGTCAGGTTCTAAGCATCAAGTTACAATAAATACAAAGAATATCAACATGTCATGAAACCATACTAAAAGATGATCACATGAGACGTCTCTACTCATTCAAATCACTATTTGAGCCACTAAAAAGAAATGGACACATTGGAATTATTCCTTTTTACTGTATGAGGACCATATCTAGCTACTAGCCATCAGAATAATTCCCACCTACCAGGCAGCCAAGAACGCCATGCCATTAGAAATTTGGCAACTTTTTGGATTTTGCTTTTGAATGATGCCTATGGTTTGCGTACAGTCAGACCGGATTCTGAATTGTTTCTGTTGATCATGGGCATGGCCTGGTATTGCAGCTCGCTTCCATTCCAGGCTTAAAGAGAACCTTTCACCTGGAAAAACATTGTGAACTAAGTATCCTGACATATACAGCGGCGCCCAGGGATCTCACTGCACTTACTATTATCCCTGGGCGCCGCTCTGTTCTCCCGTTATGCCCTCCGGTATCTTCGCTCTGTAAGTTATAGTAGGCGGGTCTTCCCTTGTCCTGTGGGCGTCTCCTTCTCCTAGGCTGCAGCGCTGGCCAATCGCAGCGCAGAGCTCACAGCCTGGGAGGTTTTTTTCTCCCAGGCTGTGAGCTGTGCGCTGCGATTGGCCAGCGCTGCAGCCTAGGAGAAGGAGACGCCCACAGGACAAGGGCAGACACCGCCTACTATAACTTACAGAGCGAAGATACCGGAGGGCATAACGGGAGAACGGAACGGCGCCCAGGGATAATAGTAAGTGCAGTGAGATCCCCGGGCGCCGCGCTCCATGTCAGCATACTTAGTTCACAATGTTTTTCCAGGTGAAAGGTTCTCTTTAAGCTTCAATACTAGGCATAAACTATGAGTTAGAGTGGAGCTTTTTTGATATCCAAATCCTTGATATAAGGGTACTTTCACACTTGCGTTGTGAAGATCCGTCAGGCAATTCGGTCGCCGGAACTGGCTGCCGGATCCGGAAATCCGCGTGCAAACGGATAGCATTTGTAGACGGATCCGGATGCGGATCTGTCTAACAAATGCAATGAAACACCGGATTCGTCTCTCCAGTGTCATCCGGAGAAAAACTGATCCGGTAATTTTTTTGGGGGCATCTTTAAAGGTCTGCGCATGCACAGACAGGAAAACCGGATCCGTTTTGCCAGAACATTTGGTGCCTGATCCGGCATTAATGCATTTCAATGGAAAATAATGCCGGCAAGTGTTCTGGAATTTTGGACTGAGAAAATACTGCAGCAAGCTGCGTTATTTTCTCTGGCCAAATACCATAAGAGTGACTGAACGGAAGACATCCTGATGCATACTGAACGGATTGCTCTCCATTCAGAATGCATTAGGATAAAAGTGATCAGTTTTTTCCCCAGTATTGAGCCCCTAGGACGGAACTCAATACCGGAAAAAGTTAACACTATTGTGAAAGTACCCTTAATATTAGACTCATTCCCTGTGGCAAAGGAAGAACTTTGATAACATTTGCAGCCCTGCATCCTTCCATGGCTATAGGGGATGATTATGATATGGCAATTGACATCATTCACAAATATAGTTCACCAAGGGTTCAATTATACTGTAATTGCTATAATCCCCTTAGTTGTACCTTTTCCGGAGAACTTAGCTCGGCTAAGTCTAGGAGAGCAGACGGCAGATACCCTTCTCCAAGTTCCACCGTACTGATTTGAGCTGTTATCCATGGGAAGGCCATCTCCTGATGATGAGGAACCACGCTGTCCTTTTAGAAAAGAGAATCTGTGTACAAGCGATGGAGAAGAGTCTGCCCCAGGGGAAGAAGTCACTTTTGAATTTCTTGAAGTACTCTGTATTTGTATATCTCCAGATTTTGAGTCTGTTTTCCCAGGAAAAAGCCAGGAAGAAGATGTTTGGTTTTGAGGCTTACGACGTGAACAAATAGGGCTTTCCAAAGCAGCAAACGTACTGGACCTACTCACTGTTTCTTCCAAAATTTCAGCCATAGGTGCTGAGATGAACTTAACTGGATTTTTAAGAGCTGCAAGGTAGGATTGACGGAAACGGCACTTTGTTTCTTTGACATTCAAATCTTTGTTGAGTTTTCTCCTAAGGCATGGGGTACACACCCCTTCCTTACTGGCCTGAGTTCTCCCACACACCCACTTATTATTAGCAACACTTGAAATAGGATCTCCCTTGACTTTTGGGACCCTGGAAGAATCCCCCATTTCCCGGTGGCAAGAAATGGATGGTTTATTTTCTGCTGTGACAGCAGTTTCTAAGAGGTCCACATAGTCTCCTTCCAGATCTTTGTCTGCTGTATCGTCCAAGTGTGGTGTCATTAGATTCTCGCTTTGGCCAATGAGTTCTTCAAGCTCTGAAAAGCCTTTAAAGGAATATGAGGTTTTGTTCTGCATGAAGTAACATTAGTCCTGTAGTTCCACTATCTTTCCAAGGAAGTATGACGTGATCTGTTCCTTCACGTGACTGATCCTATTTATTGATACAAGACTTTTGGTAGTGACTGGTGATGGGGCAACATAGACAACACAATTTTAGATTTACATTCAGAATTTTCTTTAAAATTGAGGTTGTGTTTCTTTATGGATTGGCTCACACCATTTCACTGGTATCTCCAGGAATGTGTCCACACCAAGTAGTCAGAAATTCAATTAAAAGAGATTTTTAGGCTTGGATGCAGAAATTTGTGCCACTGTTAAAAAGTCAATGTGCTATAACGAACAGCCTGAACCTGTCATGGCCTCTTAACGTCCTGAAGCAACTCCCAAGAAGATGGATCAGAGTCAACGTTCCAGTACACGTCTCCGGTTATGAGTCCACATGGGGACCAGCCATGGTGCGGCCACCAAGCACTCAGCATGGAGACTTCAATTAAACAGTACATTAAGCAGCCTTGTAATGAAGCGACACAAGCAGCTTCCAGGAGACCTGCAGCAAGAATATAAATTGAATTAAGAAAATGCTTTATGATATAGGATTCGTGCAAATACAAGGGAATAAAGCACAGTCTGTGATAAATAATAGCGCAGGCAACAGCCATCGCCGCATGTTTACATTCTCCTGTGGGCCTTGAGCTATTATTCATGGCGAGGCAAAAAATAAATGTTTGTTTAGCAGGAGTTCATTGGCATTTATCCACCGAAAGAGAGATGAATGGAGCAGTACAGAGAAGCGCAGGCAGCAGATACTGAGGCATCCTCAGGTTCCATTCACACATCACCAGAAAAAGGACAATCAACCATCATTACAATTTTTTTTTGCCAGTGAACATTTGTTTGATGTCATTTGCATAGCTCCAACATATTATGCAGCGCCGTACACAGAATTCAGCATATTGCTTTATAGATGTTCCCATCACCGCTGTATCTCTGTGACTATATTCAGGGTAGGCCTTAGACATGGGTGACCTGGGCGTCACTGATGACGGGAGGCACCATAGACCCTGATGACCTGGGAACTCCTGAAACCACTCTCTATGTTATAGGCAAGCATCTGGCAGTGTTACTTGAGCATTTTAAGGCAATGTTATTTGAGCACAGTATAGTAGTGGTAATTATTTTCTGTATAGTATGGATATTTCTACCCTATATGATTGTATTATTTGGGCAATATATGGTACACCTTGTGCAATGTACAGGGAACAACTCAGCTAGAGGTGGCGCCGTGGCGGCACACCTTAGACTCAGGTTGGGCAAACCTGTTGATTTCGACTTAACTGGCCAACCACTTCAGCAAGTTGCATTTATCATGTAGAGAAAGTTAATACTAATGTATTGTTATTATCCATATTGCCTCCTTTGCTGGCTAGACTTATTTTTCCAATGACATTATACACTGCTCGTTTCCATGGTTACGACCACCTTGCAATCCAGCAGTGGTGGCCGTGCTTGCACACTATAGGAAAAAGAACTGGTCACTCAGGTGGCCGGGACCATAGGAGTGCTCATAGGGCAGCGTTTTTTCCTATGGTGGGCAAGCACGGCCTCTGATGTTGGATTGCAGGGTGGTCGTAACCATAGAAATCAGAAGTGTATAATGTGTGTGTGGAAAAAGGAGTCTAGCCAGCAAAAGAGGCAATGTGGACAATCACAATACATTAGTAAGTGCCTTGTATTAATTTTCTCTACCTGATAAATGCCCCTTTAAGGGTCTATTTACATGGGAAGATTTTTTTGAGTGCCAGTCAAGTGGAGCTCGTTTAGATGCATTTACATGGGCCGTCATTGCCACTGTATGTGCCTGAAGGACTGCTAATGGGATTGTACAGATACAGTTGCATTATTGTCGTCAGCACACCCCATCCCTGATTACACATTCTGACATGCAAGGATTTTTAATGCTGTGTCAAAGATGTGATCTCATTTTCAGGTGATCAGGAGCATGTCTACACAGGGAAATGATTGAGTCAATGATCACAATTTGCGGTCCCCAATGCACGGGCAACATCCACGCGGATGAGTGGGTCCATGATCCGTCCGCAACTAAAAAAAATAGAACATATTCAATTTTTTTTCGGTGCGGAGGTGGGGTTCCGTGCCTCTGTTCCGCATCGGACCTTTCTGGTTTGCGGACCCATTCAAGCGAATGGGTCCGCAACCGTGATGCGGTGCAAAAATGGCCGGGTCCAGAATATTGCGGACCTGCTGTTTTCAGGCCGCAATATGGGCCCGGCCAGCACACGTTCATGTGTATGAGCATTTAGGTTGGGGAAGACAATTTTCGGCATGTTGAATTGCCAGATCCTTTGTTCTCAGTGTATGGTCACTGACTTTATAAGGAGCCAAGTAGTGTTGATTGAGCACCAAAGTGCTCGTGTGCTCGAGTAGAACACTTACCAATGCTCGGGAACTCTACAGAGCACCCGAGCACAATGGAAGTCAATGGAAGAACCATTAAACCAGGAACCCCTGCTCTGAAGAGGGGAGGGTGTTGGGACTCTAGTTCGGCTTAGGAGTCCCTGCTCTGACTCCATATATAGCTATGTGCATATATGGAGTCAGTGCCTGGGGACACCCAGTGTATTTAAATCTAATTTAGCCTCTATTTCTGAAACGTTTCTGGAGGCATTCGAACTCACAACCTTCTACATTACAGCCAAGAATCATATCCACTACACTATAGAGCTGCATGGCCTTTCACAAAAAACACTAGAGCCAAGCAACCCATCAGTATATTTATGCATTGCGGGAGCAAACTATAGGTATAGCCCAAAGGTGCCAAGCCATGCCCACTTGTGGCAACCAATGACTGCCTAATTTTACCGTATAATCATGCTGCTGTTGGCTGTCCCGGGTGGCATGGCTGCATGTGGCTTGCTGAACTGTTGGGTTGTTCCCCAAAACAAGGAGGAAACCATTGCAGAAAATACAAACCACGAGGATGCCCTGTAACTCAGTACCCTAGTGCCAGCGCATAGCAGTACCAGGCACAAATATGACTGCAGGCAACATTATTAGGCAGAAACATGGTGGAAATAGTCAATGAATTTGAATTAACTTGCAGAGTCTATAAGATGCGGAGCACCATAGATGAGGGATGCATAGATATTTAATGTATGGATTGCTTACGTGGAATCGGTCAGTGTATCCTATCCAGATGGGTGAAGATATGTCCTCAAAAATGCTCCCAGGGACCCCCAACCCAAATAAGTTTCACATAGTGGCAGGTGCCTTGTACAGCTAGAGCCGCCTTGTAATCGGAGCAGCATTCTCTAATCCCCCATTATGGCTGACAATGCAACCCAATGCATGCTGGGAAAGTAGTCCTGAAGTGTAAGACTAAACTGCAGAGAAAGAAAAGAGTAAAGCGTAGGAGAAACCCAATGTGCATGGGCGACATCCCACGTCACCAAGTCTGCACCTAATGAAGCATGCTAAGCACATAATACCTTCCAGCGATGGACGCCTGCAGAAGCCCGCAACAAAACTTCTTGCTTGCACTTCTCAGGAGGGGCTGCCGGCTCCAACTTGCTTCTCACACACCTCCAGTCACCAAGTTGTTCCTGCCACAAAAAAATAATAAAAGGGACAAGGAGACAAACCCCCTGGCACCTACAGTCCACCAAGCCTCCCCTTGAAGGACCCCCTCCCTGTGCCTTCCATTGATGTGATTGGAGGGCTGTGTTCCGAATTTAGCTGCACCAAAGACACAGGAATGTGGAGACAGTGCTTGGTGTCAGGCTGTCAGACTTTAATAGAAGCCCCCTCCCTTCCCCCCTCTGCTCGCTGGCACTGATCACAAGCTAACAGTTGTATCAACAGTCACCTGCTGGGACTTGTACCCATTCACACACCCTAAAAAGTATCCTGTGCAAGGAGCTACTGGACCCTCCGCGGAACCACGACCTCTTACATCCAGCGGCGGAGATTTTGCATTAGATGTAGCAGAGCCGATGGCATCAAATATCGGAAGCTGCATTATTACTATTTTGTGATAACACTTAGGGCTGTTTCACGCGAGTGGATGCCGTGCGTGGAATCCGCTGCGTAAAAGACAGCCAAGCCCCGCACTGGACAGCAGAGACACGGAGCAGTGACATGACTGATAGCGCTCCGTGCCTCTCTGTGATCTTGTTACTACAAAATCCCGGTGACAACTTTATCTCACTGTGAGTTTGTAGTAAAAAGATCACAGAGAGGCACGGAGCATTATCAGTCATGTTACTGCTCCGTGTCTCTGTTGTCTGGAACGGGGCTTGGCTCTCTTTTACACAGCAGATTACCCGCACGGCATCCGCTCGTGTGAAAGAGCCCTTAGGCCTCTTTCACACGAGCGAGTTTTCCGCGCGGGTGCAATGCGTGACATCTAAGCATAGCACCCGCACTGAATCCTGACCAATTCGTGGGTCTGTGTACATGAGCGTTTTTTTTTCACGCATCAGTTCTACATTGCGTGAAAAACGCAGAATGTTCTATATTCTGTGTTTTTCACTCAGCCCTGGCCCCATAGAAGTGAATGGGGCTGAGTGAAAATCGCATCGCATCCGCAAGCAAGTGCGATGCGTTTTTCACTGATGGTTGCTAGGAGATGTTGCTTGTAAACCTTATCACGCACGTGAAAAACGCATCAAAACGCATTGCACCCACACGGAAAAAACTGAACAAGTGAACGCAATCGCAGACAAAACTGACTGAACTTGCTTGCAAAATGGTGCGAGTTTCACTAAATGCATCCGGAGCCAATCCGTCACGCTCGTGTGAAAGAGGCCTAAGGCCTATTTTTGGCGTGTAAAAAAACCTCATGGGTTTTCATTCCTTTTTTTTTTTTACAAGCGTTTTTGGTGCAAAACAGTCAAGAATAGGACAATTTCTATTTTTATACGGGCCCATGGAACGGACATACGGATGCGGACAGTACATGGTGTGCTGTCTGGATCTTATGCAGCCCCATTGAAATGAATGGGTCCGCATCCGATCCACATATAATGTGGATCGGATGCAGACCGAAAATATGGTCGTGCGTCTGGAGTCTAAAAAAAAACATCAAGGACCCCAAAAAGCACTGAAAGTAAGAAGAAGGCCAAAGAGTACTGTGTATTTGAGTGCTTTAGATTTTACTTTAGACTTTAAGCTAACAACTGGCTGTACCGTTTTTAGAAAAAAAATTATGTAACATTAAAATGCCAAGAAAAACACCACCAAAAAGTTTTTGGGTTTCTCGAGAAAAAAATAATCACGGTGGCCTTAGACTTATTTCAAATACAGTTTTATTTTACTGCTTTTTTGATTTATAAGAAATGCCTTAAATATATGTTTATGGTTTTTTGGGTTGCATTTTTTTTTTAATTTAGGGATTTATGACTTTTTTTTTTCATGCATTTTTCCTGTCCTACAGAAAACACCACTGATCCAACGAGCATCATCTGACCGTTCAAAATGAGCAAAAATGCCTCTAAAACACACTGGGTAGATTTATTAAAACTGGGAAAACTGGCTTAGGCCGCATTCATATCACCGTTTCATGTTCTGTTCTTCTGATCAGTCAGAACAGAAAAAAAAAGACAAAATAAAAAAGGGGATCCTTTATTTTGAGACTGCGTTGTGCTCATTTTTGACGGGAGAAAAAGTCCCGCCAGGAGGAATTTTATTCTAGTCGAAAATGAGGGATCTCTGACAGAATTGACATAAAGGGATACAAATTGTTTTTAAACAAAAATAAGAAAATTAAACAATGATGTGAACACGGCCTAAGTTGCCAAACACAATGACAAACTTAGCCCTGCTACATCTGGGATCTGACATGATGAGAATCTGTGGAATGTTTCTATATAAGCCTGCTTGATATATAAAGCACAATATATGTTTTCCAGCAGCAGTTTCACTATGATACTGTATTTAACCTAGAGGCCAAAAGTGTTGACAGACCCTGAGAGCGTTATTGGGCGTCCCCTGTGACACGTCCTTGCCGAGACGTCACACGGCCATGAAAACAAACAGCGATGCAAAAAAAATCCTCGTCCTGGAGTATTTCCTTGTTTTTTATAGCAAGTGAAAAAATCATTAAGGCAAGTGCGACAGCAGCCATTCCTGACAACTCTGGAGCATCTTTCCTCATAATGCTACATTGTGCTGTTTCTCTGTTATTCCTACTAGAAATGTAGGAACACATTTAAAACTGGGTGTTACTAGTTTGGGCTGTGTCCATACCTAGCCTAATAGTGTCCAGACTGTGAAAGAACACGCCCCTATGACAAGGAGAATGGTAACACCCAGTTGTCAATTTAGCCATACATTTGTAGGGGGAGTAACAGAGGAACAGCATAATGCAGAGTTCTAAGAAAAGATGTTCCAGAATTGTTATGGGGAACACAGGTATTTACTGAAACAGACATGTCAGGAGAGGTGAACCTGACAGCTATTTGGCTACTACCTACCAACAATACTCACTGCTGACTAGAGACGGTCTTGCGGTTCGCGGCGAACTATGCTCGTTCGCGATTCGCCGGACATGTGAACATATGGCGATGTCCGCGCGCGCCATATTCTTTTGCATTGCGCCAAACTTTGACCCATGACACATCCATCAGGTGGGACAGGACAGCCAATTGAGACGTTTAAGCACATGGACACACCCCCAACACTATAACAGAACCCGATCTGGCAGCCATTTTACATTATGTGTTTTGCCAGTGTAGTAGAAGGGTGCATTTTGGAGCAGGGACAGGCGGTTAGGAACTTAGGGACACCAAACGCTAGCTAATAGGGCCATGGTAATTGTGCTATGGATAGGTGTGATACACAGAGGGGTGTGATATACTTATAATATAATTTCTAACATAGAAAGTATATTATAGTGCATTTGTATGCTTCCAGAAAATACTGATTGAGGGTTGCGATCTATCAGCTTCCACAAAATAGTGATTGAGGTTTTCCATATACAGTACAGACCAAAAGTTTGGACACACCTTCTCATTCAAAGAGTTTTCTTTATTTTTATGACTATGAAAATTGTAGATTCACACTGAAGGCATCAAAACTATGAATTAACACATGTGGAATTATATACATAACAAACAAGTGTGAAACAACTGAAAATATGTCATATTCTAGGTTCTTCAAAGTAGCCACCTTTTGCTTTGATTACTGCTTTGCACACTCTTGGCATTCTCTTGATGAGCTTCAAGAGGTAGTCCCCTGAAATGGTTTTCACTTCACAGGTGTGCCCTGTCAGGTTTAATAAGTGGGATTTCTTGCCTTATAAATGGGGTTGGGACCATCAGTGGCGTTGAGGAGAAGTCATATGGATACACAGCTGATAGTCCTATTGAATAGACTTTTAGAATTTGTATTATGGCAAGAAAAAAGCAGCTAAGTAAAGAAAAACGAGTGGCCATCATTACTTTAAGAAATGAAGGTCAGTCAGTCAGCCGAAAAATTGGGAAAACTTTGAAAGTAAGGGCTATTTGACCATGAAGCAGAGTGATGGGGTGCTGCGCCAGATGACCTGGCCTCCACAGTCACCGGACCTGAACCCAATCAAGATGGTTTTGGGTGAGCTGGACTGCAGAGTAAAGGCAAAAGGGCCAACAAGTGCTAAGCATCTCTGGGAACTCCTTCAAGACTGTTGGAAGACCATTTCAGGGGACTACCTCTTGAAGCTCATCAAGAGAATGCCAAGAGTGTGCAAAGCAGTAATCAAAGCAAAAGGTGGCTACTTTGAAGAACCTAGAATATGAAATATTTTCAGTTGTTTCACACTTGTTTGTTATGTATATAATTCCACATGTGTTAATTCATAGTTTTGATGCCTTCATAGTCATGAAAATAAAGAAACCTCTTTGAATGAGAAGGTGTGTCCAAACTTTTGGTCTGTACTGTACCTGCATCCACAAAATTACTGCTGGAGGGTAATATACCAGCTTCAACTAACAACTAACTGATTGAGGCCTGCCAAATATCAGCTTCCACAAAATAGTTATAGAGGTTTTCCATATACCTGTGTCCACAAAATTACTGCTTGAGGGTGATATACCAGCTTCAACTAAGTCTACTTTCACACTCACGTTTTGGGCTTTCCGTTTGTGAGATCCGTTCAGGGCTCTCACAAGCGGTCCAAAACGGATCAGTTTTATTCTAATGCATTCTGAATGGAAAAGGATCCGCTCAGAATGTTTCAGTTTGCATCAGTTCAGTCTACATTCTGCTTTGGAGACGGACACCAAAATGCTGCTTCCATAAAATAGTGATAGAGGTTTTCCATATACCTGCGTCCACAAAATACAGAATGCGGGTTTTGATATACCTGCTTCAACTAACAACTGATTGAGGCCTGCTATATATCAGCTTCCACAAAATAGTGATAGAGGTTTTCCATATACCTGCGTCCACAAAATTACTGCATGAGGGTGATATACCAGCTTCAACTAACAACTGATTGAGGCCTGCCATATATCAGCTTCCACAAAATAGTGATAGAGGTTTTCCATATACCTGCGTCCACAAAATTACTGCTTGAGAGTGATATACCAGCTTCAACTAACAACTGATTGAGGCCTTCCATATATCAGCTTCCACAAAATAGTGATAGAGGTTTTCCATATACCTGCGTCCACAAAATTACTGCTTGAGGGTGATATACCTGCTTCAACTAATAACTGATTGAGGCCTGCCATATATCTGCTTCCACAAATACTGCTCTTCTCTTGGGACTTTGGCACAGGGTCATTTTGAAAATGACAGGCAGAGGAAGAGGCAGGCCGTTCCGCAGGGGTGGTAGGGGTCGGGCAGGTGCACCAGGCCGGAGCCTAAGTGGGAAGTTGGAGAAGGTGCGTGCGATTATGTCAAAGGACGCACCAGAGTTGGTTGAGTGGCTCACTCAGCCTTCTGCTTCTGCACCCGCCTCATCCTCTGTATCTGCACCGTCCTCACTCTCTGGTGTGTGCACCCCCAAACACACCACCACCACCACCATAGCCCCACTACTCGAGTCAGAGGAATTATTTTTCCATCCATTCCCAGACCTTACCGATGCGCAGCCATTCTTGGCATCGGATGAGGAAGAGGAGGTAGCAACGGCCGCCACCCAGCGGTCTGACGACAGTACCCAGATCAGGGGGGTCCCCGCTCTTGCTGCCTACTCCGAGATCTCTAATGTCAGTGTTGGTGAAGGTGACGATGATGACGTGTCGATGGACATCACGTGGGTGCCCACAAGAGAGGGAGAGACGGAGCAGCAGATAGGGAGGAGAAGCAGGCAGAACTCGCAGTGCACAGGAGGCAAAAAGCAGACTGCAAATGTATCTGGAGCGAGCTATCCACCATGCACGGTCACATCTTGCTCTCCCAGGATGCCGGCACATGGCTCCGCAGTGTGGGCTTTTTTTAATGTATCAGCTGCTGACAATAGTGTTGCCATCTGCAGCCTGTGCTGTCAACGCATAAGTCGCGGTAAGCCCAACACTCACCTAGGGACGACAGCCTTAAGAAGGCACCTGGCCTCCCATCACCGAGCCCAGTAGGAGCAACACCGTCAGAACCCAGAAAGCCATGTCCTGCCTCTTCTCCTTCTCCTCTTTCCTCCCATTTGTCCTCCACTCCACCTTCCACCGTGCTGTCGTCGCGTTCATCTGGCACAAGGCAGGCTTCCATGGCCCAAATGTTCGAGTGTAAAAAAATGATGACGCCGGATAATCCTCTTGCCCAATGGCTGACCGCTGGCTTGTCAAAACTGCTAGCCCGCCAACTACTGCCATATAAATTGGTGGACTCTGAGGCCTTTAGAAAATTTGTGGCCATTGGCACACCGCAATGGAAGGTCCCCGGAAGGAAATATTTCTCCCAGAAGGGCATCCCTGAACTACTGTATATGGCCACGTTCAGCGTAATATATTTCTGGCACATAGTGTCGGTGCCAAGATACTTCTGACTACAGACACTTGGTCTAGCAAATACGGTCAGGGAAGGTACATAACTTTTACTGCCCACTGGGTGAACCTTCTGAGCCATCAAGCATGTAACCCGTGGCACCCGTGTGGATTTGGTGTTACCCCCACGGATTCCATGCAGGCCTGCATCTTCTTCTCCTCCTCCTACTCCATCCTCCGTCTCCTCCTCTACTGACTCCTCCTTTTCCACTGCACCCCCCAAACGCCCCAGAACCTATTCGATGTGCCAGGTGAGACGTTGCCATGCTATGCTGCAGCTGTTGTGCCTGGAAGCCAAGAGCCACACCGGTCCTGCACTGCTTTCAGCTCTGCGGTCACAGGCCGATCAGTGGCTAACCCCGCTCAATTTGACAGTTGGTAAAGTGGTGTGCGACAACGGTGCCAATCTGCTGAGCGTGCTGAAACAGGGCAAAATGACACACGTGCCGTGCATGGCACACATCCTGAACTTACTCGTGCAGCGATTCGTTGCCAAATACCCCGGGGTCCAGGACGTCTTGCGGCAGACCAAGAAAATCTCTCACCATTTTAGAAGATCTTACACAGCCATGGCTCGCCTTGCTGACGTTTAGTGGCGACACCACTTGCCCGTCAGACGTCTGATTTGTGACTGCCCGATGCGCTGGAACTCCACCATGTATATGCTTGATAGGCTGCTCCAGCAGAAACGTGCTGTTAACGACTACCTGTACGAACTCTGCGGCAGGACAGGTTCTGGGGAGCTTGGTTTCTTTTTACCGTGCAAGTGGCTGTTCATGCGCAACGCATGCAGACTTCTGCAGCCATTTGATGAGATCACCAAACTGGTCAGTCGCAGCCAGGGTGCCATCAGTGACATCGTACCTTACCCCTTCTTTCTGGAACGTGCATTGCGTCGTGTCATTGATCAAGCCGTCGAGGAGCAGGAGCTGGAAGATGAGGAAGTCGCAATGCTGAATAAATTCCCTGGGGGGGCTACTCCATCTAAGACAAGTCAGCAGGAGTCTGAAGAGGAGTCAGAGGAGGATGGTGGCTGGGGGGAGGAGGATGAGCAAGAAGAGCAGGCTTTAAACTTTTCGGGGATCCCTGGTGTTGTCCATGGCTGGGGGGAGGAGACCAAGGACGACATTCTCCTGGGCAATGAGCAGGAGCCAGGCCGCTCCACCGCTTCCAATTTAGTGCAAATGGGGGCTTTCATGCTCCAGTGTTTGAAGAGGAACCCCCGTATAAAAAGCATAAAGGTCAAGGACCTGTACTGGGTGGCAACGTACTTAGACCCCCGGTACAAACACAAAATGGCGGACTTGTTAGCAGCATCACAGAGGGCTGTTAGAATGCAGCATTTCCAGGCCTTGCTGCGAGAGATGCTGAATTCTGCTGTTGCGGGCACTGGCAGAGGAATTTCCACCCCACAGCGAAACAGGTGCGGGTACCAATCCTACCGCGCCTGCAAAAAGAGGGCGGTTTGAAGATGTGTTGGTCACTTCAGATATGAGATCATTCTTGCAGCCAACCCATCGATAGCCGCCCTCCAGATCCAGCCTCAGGGAACGCCTAAACTGACAGGTGTCCGACTACATCGGGTTAACGGCCGAAGTGGACGCTCTGAGAAGCGAGGAATCTCTTGACTACTGGGTGTGCAGGCTTGACCTGTGGCCAGAGCTGGAACAATTTGCCATGGAACTCTTGGCTTGCCCCTCGTCTAGTGTCCTGTCCAAAAGACGTTCAGCGCAGCAGGGGGGATCGTGACCGATAAGCGCACTCGCCTAGCTCACGACAGTGTGGACTACCTCACATTTTTTAAAATGAATGAGGCATGGATCTCGGAGGAATTCAATACCTGTGATGACTACGTGTAATTGAATTTCATCATGGCAGACCACACATATCTGCCACCACCCAGACCAAAGAATGGTCCTTGCCTTATAAAAGCCATTTTATGTCAGGTGAATGCCTAATTTTTGGGGCCTGCACTGGCTGGCGGTTACATATTTATCCTGTGACCGCCTAATGTACCTCCAGCCATAGAATCCAAAGTCCTTTGCTGTCAGGTGAATGCCTATTGGCTAATTTTTGGGGCCTGTACTGGCCGGCGGTTACATATTTATCCTGTGACCGCCTAATGTACCTCCAGCCACAGAATCCAAAGTTCTTTGCTGCCAGATGAATGCCTATTGCCTAATTTTTGGGGCCTATACTGGCCGACAGTTAAATTTTTATCCTGTGACCGCCTAATGTACCCCCAGCCGCAGAATCCAAAGTTCTCTGCTGTCAGGTTAATGCCTATTGCCTAATTTTTGGGGCCTGTGGGGATTTACTCCGGTAGACAGGGGTGCGGGTGCAGTATAGAGGCAAATGAAGTCCAGGTAACGAAGCAAAAGAGCATTTATTTTACACTTGCTCAAACAGAAAAGCAAAACAGTCACTTGGTGTTAGTTCACACACAAAATAACACAGAGCTTCACCTGGCTCCTTTACTTGAATGAGTCCTGTCCTGGCCGATCGCACAGCCACATAAAGTATTCCCACAAGATGCTCGGTGCTCTGTACGCCTGTGTCAGGGTCCAGGCCTCAGCTCCACACACTTCAAAAACCACCCAGACTCACTGTGATTTTCCTTCCTTCTCCTCACAGTTGAGGTTGCTGCCTGGGAATTTAAATCCCAGCTCCAAAACCTGGTTCTGGAACGTGGGCAGTAGGCACCCGCCCAACTCTTTACCTACTCCCAATAGAAGCCGCCCGGATTGGCTTTGCAGCCATACTAAGTATTAAAGGAGTCAACAGCCTCTGCTGTTAACACACAAAACCCGGCTCTTACTTCACCGAGGCCAGGAACCTCGGTGACACGTATCTGCCATCCAATACGGTACCCTGCAGGCCTTACATATTTATCCTGTGATAGCCTAATGTACCTCCAGCCACAGAATCCAAAGTTCTTTGCTGTCAGGTGAATGCCTATTGCCTAATTTTTGGGGCCTATACTGACCGACAGTTAAATATTTGTCCTGTGACCGCCTAATGTACCTCCAGCCACAGAATCCAAAGTTCTTTGCTGTCGGGTGAATGCCTAATGCCTAATTTTTGGGGCCTCTACTGGCCGACAGTTACATATTTTTCCCTTGACCGCCTAATGTACCTCCAGCCACAGAATCCAAAGTTCTTTGCTGTCAGGTGAATGCCTATTGGCCCAAGGAGTTGCTAGGGTCTCAAAAGATACGGGGCCCAAGCCCCAATGAATATTGCCCAATTCTCAAAGTCAACCAATCGCCCCCCTTCCCCAATGCCTTTTCCTGTAAACACTAGCACTGAAGACATTTTACTGTACTTGCTATACAGATATACAGCAGCACGTACCTTTCACATCTAGTGCCTCCTAGGTGACATCTCCTCTGATGTAGATCTTCTCTGTCATCATCTTCTCCATTTGGTCCGGACAACTTCTCTCAGCCGCGCCTCGTATCTGCAGAGTGTGAAACACAGACATCTTAGCTTCCTCACTTTTCTCTACCCCCAAATACTATCCTGAATAAAAATTTGTGCCCCCATAGTAATAGTACTCCTCATAGTCCCACCAATAGTAATTCCCTTCTAGAAAACCCTCATTAGTAATACTGCCCCCTACAGTGCCCCCAACAGTGATAGTGCTCCCCAAGAGTGCCTCCATTAGTAGAAGAGCCCTGCGGTATTAATAATGTCCTTACAGAGCCCCTAGTAGAAATAAGGCCCCCCTATTGTTATCCCAGTGGTAAAAAAAGCTCTCTACAGACCCCTCAGTAGTTATAAGGACCCCCATAATGCTCTTAATAGAAATAATGTGAATCTATAAGTCCCTCCTATAGAGCCCCCAGTAGTAATAAGAACGCTTAATGTCTCCTGGATTTAAAATGTCCCCACAGTGCCCCCAGTATTTATAATACCCCCTACTGTTATAATGCTCACCCTGAAGTGCCCCAGTATTTATTCCGCCCCTACTGTTATAATGCCCACACAATGCCCCCAGTATTTATATTGCCCCCTACTGTTATAATACTCACCTTAAAGCGCCCCCAGTATTTATAATGCCCCCTGCAGTGCCCCCTGTAGTTATATTCCTCAGTTTACTGTCCTCAGAAATTATAATTCCTCAGCCCCTCCACCATACAGTCCCATGCAAATAATATTATTTCTCTCCTCCGCTATAGAGTCCCATGTTAATACCATCACACCATCTCTCCAGCCCCCTTCAATATACATTCCCATGTAAATAATATCCCTCTCTATCTACAGCCCCCTACAATGTACAGCCCCATGTAAATAACATCCCTCTCTAGCTACAGCCCCCTCCAAAATACAGTCCCACGTAAATAACATCAACCCCTCCCCAGCCACCTTCAACATACAGTCCCATGTAAATAACATCACCCCTCACTATTCAGTCCCATGTAAATAACATCACTCCACCCCACTGTCCCACGTAAATAACTTCAGCCCTAACATACAGTCCCAGTTAAATAACTACAACTCCCAACATTGCTCTGCCTCTCACACTGAGTAATCTACCCCTTCACTTAGGGTACTTTCACACTAGCGTTATTCTTTTACGGCATTGCGTTCCATCCTAGGGGCTCAATACCAGAAAATAACTGATCAGTTTTATCCTAATGCATTCTGAATTGAGAGCAATCTGTTCAGGATGCATCAGGATGCCTGCAGTTCAGTCTTTTTGCCTTTTCAGGACGAAGATAATACCGCAGCATGCTGCGGTTTTATCTCCGTCCAAAATTCCGGAACACTTGCCGGAATGCCGGATCCGGCATTTTTTCCCATTGAAATGCATTAATGCCCTACCCGGCCCAAATGTTCCGGCAAAACTGATCCTCTGCTGCAAGTGTGAAAGTACCTTACCTCTCCTCATGTAGCAGACCTCACCACAGCTTCTTCCCAGGACTTCTCTTTGCTGCTGAGCCGTTCTCTCCTGCACTGGTCACATGATGGTGACATCATCACAGGTCCTTTTCAGCTACTGCATTTAGAACTGATCACATGGACTGTGATGTCATCACAGGTCCTTCAGCTCTTGCAAGGCATTAGATTCAATTGTATTGCTGTCCTGTGGATGGAAATACAGTAAGATCTATTTGACAGGCAGTACATTCGGGGTCTGGAACAAAACATCAGGGGCCCAGGCCCCAAATGTTTTAACCTAGCAACGCCCCTACTATTGGCTAATTTTTGGGGACTGTACTGGCCGACAGTTACATATTTATCCTGTGACAGCCTAATGCACCTCCAGTCACAGAATCCAAAGTTCTTTGCTGTCAGGTGAATGCCTATAGGCTAATTTTTGGGGCCTATACCGGCCGACAGTTACATTTTTATCTCTAGCCACATAATCACACCCCTGTCTCACTCCTCTGCCTCTCTTTATGGTGGCGTATGAACCGCATTCACCATAAGGATCTTTTAATGTCACAGGGTCATGTGACTGTGCCCCCCACCCCGTACTGTGCCCCTCACCCTGTACTGTGCCCCCTTATGCCCTCCATTTTGCCCTCTTACCACACCCTGTGCAGTGCCTCTAGTCATTCCCTGTACTGTGCCCTCTTATACCCTTTTATCGGTCACGGTATGGCGGTGTTATCCGGTCACTGTACAGAGGTGTTATCCGGTCAATGTATGGCGGTGGTATCCAATAACTGGATGGCCATAACTATATCCCTTTCCCTGCCCACGCCATCCTTTTTTAGACCTGGCATGAGTGGGAAAAATATGCAGATTGCGGTGCTAAGGACCTTTGCGCCACAATCTGTCTCAGAAATATGCCTAACATAGACGTATTTCTATATAATAAATGACCACCTATTTGTATTATTATTCGGGGGTAGGGCTAATATCTTTGTATTATATAGATTCTAGTGTATTATACTGTGCCCTGTATTTCCCAGTAGAAAATGATCCTTGGGAAACACAGTCCTCATCCCTGACCACCAGGACCAGGTAGCGCTCTGTCAGTACATGGCGGCCTCCCCTCTCCGTCACGCTGGTCCGCTGTGTACTGGTGCTTATTCTGACACTAGGGCTGGGTTCACATCCTATTTTTGCCATCCATTTAATGCATACCAAAAATGTATGTGTTAACAGATGCATCAGACTGATGCCCTACAGTGGCGTCCGTTCACCATACAGTTCCATGGTAGAAAAAAATGTATATTATGCATGTAAATGTATGCACTTCTTTAATGGACTCTGCAGGATACAAAAACGTGAAGTGCTGCACATTTGTATACATCAAACCGATAGGAAATAAAACATTTCTAGGCTCCAGCAGAGCACATTTTTTAAAGTTCCCCTTTAGACGCGTAAAAATGGTCCCTGATTAAAATACATTTTTTTTTTTGTGGGAATTTTGGCCAATTATGTATCCCTGTCCATGTTGTGGGACTATTTGTGTACTTCTAGTAAGTGTTTCCTGGCTGCAAATTTGACCTCAAGGTTTCTCAGGTTCGCCTGCCATTAAAGTGAATGGGGCCCGCTGTGAACGCGCGGTTTGCGAACATTTGATCGCGAACGCATGTTCGCGAATCATCCCGGCCGATGTTCGTCCATCACTACTGCTGAAGCTCTGCTGTATTCTGCGCAAAATTTTTATATTGATGGCAGGGGCGTACACAGCTTAGTATGGGGCCCCTGCACCTAGTTTTCCGATGTGCATGTGTCAATCACTCCCAGGCATTGCAGAACATGCTCAACGCCCCATTTCTGATTTCTGATTAATTTATATTAGAAAAAAAAATTTGGGGTGGAAATTTTTATTAAATTGTAATAACAAAGTTGCCTTTGGCCTTAACCAGTTATTTTGACTTTTATGTCGGAAAAAGTGGAACCGGTGCTTCAAATATATGACGCTGTTTCTGAACACCATATTTCTCACTGTATTTACACCAGAAAAGTGGCAAAAATACATTGAAAAAACTCTTGCTTCCCTTTTATTACAAAGCTGGCTTCCTGCAGACACCACTAGGGGGAGCTCAGTGAAAAGTAATTAATACAACTTCAATGGAAACTAATAATCTCTTTGTATTGTGCTCCCCCTAGTGACGGCTGAATGAAAATGCTGTGTTTTTATGTGGAGAAGAGAAGAACAACCCCCTCTCCCCTGGGCCCAAAGCAGTCACGTGGTCTGCCTCTATTGCACCCTTACCAGCTGCACTGTATTTTTCACTTTATAAGATGCAGTGCTTCTTATAAAGCGAACACAAGTGAGGGCTTCCATTATGGAAACGCTCACTAGTCTGCAGGAGGCAGGGGAGTGAAGCTCGGTACTCACCCCTTCTCACTGCTTGTTCTTCCCCAGGCGCCGCGCTGCCCTGTCCTGACTGCTTACAGCATTAGGACGTAGTGCACACACTACAGGTAGTGAAGTGACAGAGAAGACCAGGAGCTGAGATCAGGATCTGATATAGGGGTCTGAGGATCTGTTATGGGGGTCTGATCTGGTCTGATCTGAAAGGTGAGGGGGTATTTTTTGTACTCGCACACAATATAAGGGGGTATTTTATGTACTGGCGCACATTTTAAGGGGGTATTTGCACCGACGCACATTATAAGGGGGTAGTTTTTGTGCTGGGGCACATTATAGGGATATATTTTGTAGAGGAACACATTATAAGGGGGTATTTTTGTACTGGCACACATTATAAGGGGGTAGTTTTTGTACTGGGGCACATTATAGGGATATATTTTGTAGTGGCACACATTCTAAGGGGGTATTTTTGTAGAGGCACACATTCTAAGGGGGTATTTTTGTAGAGGCACACATTCTAAGGGGGTATTTTTGTAGAGGCACACATTCTAAGGGGGTATTTTTGTACTGGCACAGACTAGGGGATATTTTTAGGGGACTGTGTTTAAATAATTATTGAAGGGGCTACTAGTATTTTCAGGGGGGCTGTTTCTGCAGTATAGTATTAGGAAGCACAGGGGGCACAGTATTGGGAGTGGCAGTATGGGTGTTGCGAAGGTGGGAGGATGATAAAAAAGTAGGAAACTAAGATGTCTGTTTGTCAAACTCTGCAGAGACAAGAGATGGCTGACAGAAATCATCATGGTGGTCTGGTCCAAATGGAGAACATGAGGAAAGAGAACGTCTACTTGAATGGATGTAAGAGGTATGTGGCGCTGTATTATCCTGTATGTTTTGTAGCGCTATATGAAATGTCTTCCAAGTATGTCTTTCACAGGCCTGGAGGGAAGGGGTTAGATTGGAATTTTTGCCCCATGCAGCTGGAAGGTTAGGTCCACAACTTCCCCTTGTCACTAAGCACTGAGGGAAGGGGGCCCAAGCTGAACTCTTGCACCAGGGCCCATGAGCCATTAGCTAGGCCCCTGATTGGAGGTAGGCCAAAGCTGAAAAAATTTGTATAAACCGCCTTTAAAATGTAACCTGTTTCCTCATCATTTCTACATTGCAGGTTATTTAGATCTCACACGTGAAGCCACAGTTCGGCAGTGAATTGCCCCTGGAAATGATTAGTAAAATAATATGATGTCCTATGATTTATAATCTGAGGCTGGAATATGCAGGCGATTTCTTGCCTAGGACTGAACGGCTTTGCATTAATTATGCACATTCAGCTCTGCTACTTTTCAGGGGTTTGTGCCAGTTCACGGCCTGAGCTCATAATCGCTAAGAAATATCCTGAAAATGTAATATTCTGCCCTGAGTTCCATGAAAACGCTCCCCAATTAGAAATGCCATCTACCAGTACATTTCACGCAATGCAATTAAACTGGGGCATAGGGCAACCGAGGGAGTTGGTCGCTCAGCAAATCAATTAAGACTCACCCATCACTGATCCGCCGAAATACAACCACATAGTGTAGCCCTTGTACATATGCCTCTGAGGGCTGATTTTCTCAAAAAGAACCCGTCACCTCTCCTGACATGTATGTTTTAGAAACTACTTGGATTTCCCCAATCCCGGAGCATCTATCCTTATGACACTATGTTGTGCCATCCCTCTGTTATTCCTGCTGGAAGTTTATGGATGAATTGCCAGCACTCTGCAATCAGGGTTTTATCAGTTGGGGGGGGGGGGGGGGGGGTGTCCCTTCACACTCGGTGCTGCCATGGTCAGACTGTTCAGGAAAAGCCCCTTTGACACAGGAAATGGTAACTTCCATTTGTCAATAAATGCATAAACTATCTAGGAGTAATAACAGAGGGACAGCACAGTCATGATGCTTATCCTTATCATTTGAGGAATAAAATTGATTACTAAGAAATGTCAGGAGAGAAGAGAGAATGAGGATGAATTCCATTCCCAATATAGGGGAAATACTGAACGCGGTGTATGGCATTTAATTCTATACAGGACAGGAGGGGGCGCCACTTATCTTATATGTCAGGATTTGGGGGTTGAAAAGAGTAAACGATGAGCCTACTGAGCTCAATGAGTAGAAGATACTGCTCCCTGGACTTTTAACACCATGAGGTTTCATGTACATGGGCGTCTTACGGCTCAGCATGCTTCAGTTTCATGGGTGTGCTCCTTCGGTTGCCTTATTGCATAGAGTACCTTTCTAATTTGGAGCCGTTCAGAGGCACCGTTCAGATTGGGCACAGAATGAACACAGCTCGGCACTACAGAGCCAAGGGGACATCCTAAATCTGCACCTCTCTGCTCCAGGAACAGAAGAAAGGGTTAAAAAGAACAAGATAGCACGCCTACGGTTATTTGGAGTGATTGCACAGTGTCTTTAGTGAGAGAGACTGGGAGAACTACAGCTGCCATCATTGTTGCTGCCTATATACAACCATTGAAAGAATACCGCCTGTGAAATACTGTCATACTTACCAACATTTAGGTTGGTAAAATCGGGGCATCCCAAACGCCACATCCTGGGAACGCCAGAAACGCCCACTTATGGGTGGGTGTATTATTAGCCCCACCTGTTTTCAGCCAAGGAAAATCAGGGACAGTCCCTACAAATTCGGGACAGTTGGTAACTATGTATCATACCTCTAAACTGTGCTATTGCTGCTACCAGTACTGAAACTCTCATCATCAACTCAGTAAAGAGATTTTATTTCTTGCAACCAATGGGTCTGTTGCCTCCACAATTCACCGGCCCTGCACCCATATTCCTGCCCTGCACCCTGCTAAACACTTATCTAACAAGGGCACCCTACCTGACATTTAGGCAGGCGTTTCCAACATCAGAGAGTACCCTGAGGTAAGAAAGGGTGTGCCCTCAATGCACTGAGTGGCCCCAGAAAGCACCAGAGAAAGGTCTACCGCCAGTAGTGGTTCTACTACCACCAACATAGACACTACCACTCTTCCCATCCTCCCCCCTCCTGTAAGTCGCTGCACATGTAGCCTTTTACCAGGGAAAATATGTATAGACCTGTGTAAATATATTCCTCTAAGTGGCTCCATCGACGGATCTTTACATTCGGCTAGCAGCCACAAAGTTCATTTGCCTTTATCCTTACTATGTGCATGTAAAGGTCCATTCCTACATTGCGCATCCGGGAGGTTTTTTTTATCAGGTTTCCGTTACCATTCCATGAGCTCACATCTCGCCACTTCCCCCATTCAGAAAGAATAGACTCCTGAGACAGAAGGAGCAGATGGGCCAGCAGTTTAAGTAGTGGCCATTGTGTACAGAAATGGTAGCCTTTTGTCTTGGAAAATCCCCCTTTTGTCTCACTCCGCTGGGTTAGATTCTTAGCATGCAAAACTGAAGCCAGGCAAATTTTGCCATTAGAAGTGGAAGAAAAAGGGCTCCTTAAATAAACGCTATTACTAATGATCAATTTTTGTCATTATAGTAGAAGACATCATAGTAGTAGCAGCAGCAGCAGCAGCAGT